>NC_140961.1:110220522-110280522 GCF_056783735.1 Eptatretus burgeri | reverse complement strand
GTGGACAAGATAGATCAAAGCATGGTAAGAGCAGAGAATGTAAGACTAGAAAGGAGGTGGTAGAAGGCAGACAGACTACTGATGTATCTGTGATGGGAAAGTGATATAGGCCCATAAACTCAGCTTCATCGTGGGAGATTCTAATAATCTTGAAGGCCTTGGTTTCCACGGCCTCAAGCTGAGCAAGGTGTGATGCAGGGGTGCCAGCCCAGGAGGAAGAGCAGTCCTCCATCAAGCTGAGATGAAGACCTTGTCGGTGGATAGGAGGTATGCTTAGGAAGGTCTTTGTACAACAGAGGATGCCCAGACTGGCTTTGGGGGACATCTTTTAAATGTGGTTTTCCCTAGAAAAATCATGGCTGAGAGTGAGATCCAGGAGTATGAATGAATGAAATTCCTAAAGAGGATTGTTAAGAAAGTAGGTGGGAGGGTTTGCTATATATGGTGCTGCAAGACAGAGAGACAGACAGAGAAACACTGACTTTTTATTACAAAAGCATAAAAAAGGTGACTCAAAGGAAGAAATCACAACAGTTGCACCCAGTTTTACATGACAAGCAAACAAAAGTATAAGTGAATAGACTCTATTGTGCCTGATGAAGCCGGCTGTTAAGCTGGTGAAACATTGCCTGAGACCGGGTCTGCTCTTGCTTTTTTGCTCAAATTAGCGATCGATCTAGTTTTTTACTTTTGGTTGGAAGTGCCTTCTTCTTCTATAAAATGTGTAATCCCAACCACCCCAATCTTATATATCTTCTTCTTCTTCTTTTGGCTGCTGCCGTTAGGGGTCGCGACAGCGGATCATCCGTTATGATCCGCATACTGACTTAGCACAGGTTTTACGCCGGATGCCCTTCCTGACGCAACCCTGGTCACCTCTTACGACACAGGGATATGGATTGGGTTTCGCCATGATTCCAGGCTGCCCTACACCCTCTTATAGCGCGGCCCAGCGCACAGCCGAGCCCCCGTCCTCAAGTGATCCTCCAACCCAAGCCTCCGAGTAGCCGGATTACAGGCGCACGCCACTACGCCCGGTCCCAATCAAATATATATATATATATTCCAACTAGGCTTACGAAGGGAAAAAAGTGAATTAAAATTGTGATTGGAGAATTGAAGGACTTGGGCCAAAAATAAAGGTCAGAACCCCAAAATCAAAGGAGAAACGTGTAAGTAATGTTTTTAAAAATACAAATACAGGGGTTAAATGGTTACAGCATTACAGGTTCGGTTTGTCCACAAAAGGAACATTGCTCACTTTTTGCTTTCGAGATGCGATGAATCAGGGAATTTGTGGGCAATACCCAATGTGCGATTCTCCATCGGAGATCACCAACACGTTTTGGCACAGGCTGTCTATAGTACCAACACCAAATAGGATAAAAGGGAAGGGTATGTGGTAGGACTGGAGGCCACCTATATGCTACAGGGGAGGACAAAGAAAGAAAGAGAACTTTAAAACATTACATACAAGATTTTGCGATTGTTCTCAGAAAAGGATAGAGCAGCCAAAACTAATAGGTTCCAAACCAGGAGAGCCAAATAGACCAAGATTATGGAAGGGTGGAGAAGAGTTAGAGGGGGTATGGGAGGTTGTTCCTGTGAGATGCGAAGTACCCATTATGAGGCACCGTTGGTGTGAAGTATCGATTATAAAAAAAAAAAAAAATGGTGTAATCTGCGACGCGATCTAATGCCAACTGTCAAAGCAAGAACAGCAGCACTTAACCACCTATCATTGGTGGCGTTTATCAAGTGGCACACTTTTGTTATTGAAGCATTTATAAACTGTTGAATAAAACAATTTTCATTCTCTAAACCTTTAAATGAAGAGTTATGAAATATTGCCTCATTGAAGAGCATGGATCAAACATAATTTGAGGGGCCAGAAAGACAGGTAAAAGCTTGCCATGCATTCAGTCAGCTTTGGTGAGAGGAAGGTAACAGGGATAAGTCTGTCTTGGTGCAGTCCATTAAAAACAGCTCCTGTGCAAGGTCCAATTTCCCAGCTTGATGTAAGATGCAACTGGTGAGCTGTCTCCAGGCCAAACAAGGTTTGTACAAGAAATGCCATGGTGTTTGTAGATGGAAAGCCATGATGCAGCACTTGACATTTACTAGCCCTTGGCCACCCTCAGCCATTGGTAAGTTCTGGATCTCTGATAGCAGCCAGTATTTTCCTGACCAGAAGAAACGAGTGACACACTCTATATCTCATCCACCATGGCTGAAAGCAGCTCGAAGACAAAAACCTTGTATCATATCCAAAAATACATTGGAGAAACCAGAAGGAGAAATTCTTGTGGTTGGGGAGAGATTGGTAAAGGGTGAATTTACCTAACATTTGTCAAGTCTAGTGAGGGCCACCTGATTACACCAGGTGAATTGATGGGTGTTTGGATTTTGTACCCACCAGATATCTTGAAGACTGAAATCTGTTACTACATGAGACAGCAGTCTGGTCAGTCCAGGGTGAGGTTCTGCACCATTCCAATTACACTCAGGTTGAAGGGTGCAATTAAAGTCACCCCCATTATGATGCACTTTTGCATGTCTCATTGCCTCATGTGGAGTCATAACCTGTCATAGAAGACTCGTCAGTCTGTGCCATTTTAAGGAGCGTCGTAGATATTTACTGAAGTAAATATGATATTCCTTTCAACAAAATCCAAAGAAGCTAAGTGACCTGGGATTATTTTCTGAAATGAAAATTGGAACGGGTAAAAATGGGGATTAACTGGAAAGACAACTCCTGCTGCGTGAGAGTTGAATCACTAAAATAGCCTTCATCATACATCTTCATCATACATTGTCACTCAGTGTGAGATGCTTGAGTATAATGGGTGTCCTGCAAGAAAACTACATCTTATTTTTTTCTGCCTTATAAGGTTCACTACTTGAAGCATCCTAGACTGGCTCTTGCTACCATTTCTATTGAGGCTACCAAAGGTCGCCATAGTGATGTAAAGGTGGCAAGCAAAGAAAAATAGGTAGATCAACATTTAATTCCTCTTTCATTTTAACAATGTGGTTTTTTTTTAAGCCTACTGCATTGTGGTTCAATAAAATGGTGATCACTTGGTCGGTGCATTATACTTCTTGCCATTTCAATGAACCCATGCAAATCAGAAAAATAGGACCGTGCATCCTGAAGCTCACCTGGATCAGGAACAACAGTCACCCAAAGCCCCCGCAGACCCCCTTAGATCCTGATTTTTTTTATGTCATGAACAAACATTTTGTACATCATGGGTGATGAAGGTTGTGGTCAAGTTTCATCAAAATTGTGTGTGTAGTTTCGGGGGTCAAAAACTCCCTTGCAGACACCCTCACTGAGCGTACATTTTGATGCAGTCAATACACCTTTGTTAGGCTTCAGATGTGTTTGTGACCAAGTTTCATCAAAACATTTTGTTTGGTTCAAGCGAACATCCCAGTCTCAACCAGCCCGACTCAATCCAATCGCATTTGGAAGGAAAGCAGAAAATGGCCACCTTATTGCAAGCAGAATGACAAAGTCCCCAAAACCCAAATTTGTCAACACTTCCTGCAAATGCCAAAAATGTACATGCGAAAGGCATTGCCCTTGCGGAATGGCGACAGTTAATGTACTATTACCTGCTTGTGTTATGGTGATCCATAAAAGTATGATCTTCTTCAGACGTCGAATACTGAATTCCATGAAACTAGAAATGGCTTTTGGGATTATTAAAAATAGATAAGTGAGATAGTCTAGACGTCCTTTCTATCCAGTGCCTTGAATTACAAATCCAGGTAGCGCATATGTGAACTGGCACCTTCTGAAGACGGTGTAAAAATGTCTCTTTGGGGTTAACATAATGACTACATTACTTTTGATGAATATCTTCCTATCAAAAACTTTGTTCATGAGTTTCCTTTCTTTCATAATATTTCATTTATCTTATTGAAGAGGTACTGAGATATTCACTACCCTTTAAGATCGATGACCTTTTTAGCTCTCTCTGGTGACGTCATCGATGATGTAATCAAAATAATTACATTACAAATTGTTGCTCAGTGTTAATATCTGATTTGAAATTGTTATTGAATACATTGTGAGGCTGGATAAAGTTAGAATCAATGCTGTTACACCATAAAATGAGAAGAAATGAAGGATATCTGTGTTTCTCAGAATTTCCCAATTTTGGTAATTTTTTCCAAATTTTCCCTTTTGGGTGAAAGGGGTTTACATAACAACTTTGTACCGTTTCTAAACTTTCTTGATATTACAAACTTTGTCAATATATCTTCTTTTATAAATAGTATATTTGATATTCTAACTTTATTGGTATGTCTGAAATGGGGTAATCTATGGAGAAGATGCATTGATTTTCACTTCCCTTCTAAATTGGTGACATTTTGACCTCTCGTGACGTCATCAATAATATAATCAAACTAATTTTACAACCGTAGTGTAGGTTGGCCCACGACCTTTCGATCATTGCCTAAGATGCTTTCTTTCTTGAAAGCTGACTCAATGTAAATCCCAAATGTAATTCCCCGAACCCCTATTTGTTTGGCCAAAATTGATGCATGCAAAAGTTCAAAGTTTGGGCCATAATTTGAGTTCACAAGAGCTTTTGCCGAGCAGACAACATAGAATCTATGAGCACACAAGGATACAGTACCTACAAAAAAAAAAAAATTCAAACAGAGTATAGCATCCATCTCCACCTCTATCAGGAGCTCCGGGCCTTGACTCCCCTACTATCACAGACGAAGCATTTTAACATTTCTGTCAATGTGTACACAATAACCGTGTCCATCCACACAGAATTTAAACACTACATTAAGTACTTTCTCGACATTAGATGTGGGAAGCACAATGTATTCTGCTTGTCCCCAGAAAGACGTGACATGTTTAGCCTGTTTGTTCCGGCATCCGAGAGGTAACATTGTAATCTGAGAGACCACAGTTACAAATAGAGATGACTTGGTTCGAAGTGCTTCATTCTTCATAAATGGTGGAACATTACTGAGTAAAATTTTTACAGCAGGGGTTGTGAGTGGGGAGGCAAAGTTGAAATGGCCGTTATCAGAAGATAAACCAGTAGAGACGATCTTATGTATAAATTGTTTGTCTGACACAAAAATTACTACTCGTTTGTTCATTCACGATGCTGCATGTACTTTTTGAAATCCAACAATATATAAAATAGCAAAAAGAATATCTTCCACATTGACCTCGTCAGGAGGAACACACACCAACGCCATGCTTCCACCTTCCATTTAAGGGCCTCAAAGGCCGTGTAATAGGAACACGCCGACGTTTATAGTTTCAAAAGAAACCAAGCGAACATAATTGAGTGGAGGGGATGGAGGGAAGAGGAGAGAGGGGAGGGAGGGAAGAAAATTGAAATACGGGTCCCCGACGAGCAAATCAACACACCACTCAGCAGAAACATAGCCGTGAGAAAAACCAACTGAAGATAACCTTCATAATACAGGCAAGAGCATACACACACCGTGACCGGCTAAGCTGCCAGCTTGAAGCTTACATTTACCACAAGCTGTGTGCTGTCTGTCTGTCTGTCTGTCTGTCTGTCTGTCTCTCTCTCTCTCTCTCTCTCTCTCTCTCTCTCTCTCTCTCTCTCTCTCTCTCTCTCTCTCTCTCTCTCTCTCTCTGAGGAATGAAAAGTTAAGGAAATGGGGCAATACAAACGCAATAAATCAATACTAATACTGAAGGTAATGGGAGAGAAACCCAAGGTTGGGAGGGGGAAAAGGTTGAGGGTGAGGGAATAAAGGAGAAAGGAGAAAAATACAGAAATATGGAGAAAGAGACAATGAACACTAATAAAACAAGACAAAACACAAAAACGAATTTAACATGCACCCACAGCGCCGCCATGACACCACACCCAATGCACCAACGGCCAGCACAAGGTGCACAGGAGAAAGAAAAGAAAGAGAGAGAGAGAGAGGGGGGGAGAGAGAGAGAGAGAGAGAGAGAGAGAGAGAGAGAGAGAGAGAGAGAGAGAGAGAGAGAGAGAGAGAGAGAGAGAAAGAGAGAGAGAAAGAGAGAGAGGTGGGAGAGAGAGGTGGGAGAGAGAGGTGGGAGAGAGAGGTGGGAGAGAGAGGTGGGAGAGAGAGGTGGGAGAGAGAGGTGGGAGAGAGAGGTGGGAGAGAGAGGTGGGAGAGAGAGGTGGGAGAGAGAGGTGGGAGAGAGAGGTGGGAGAGAGAGAGAGAGAGAGAGAGAGAGAGAGAGAGAGAGAGAGAGAGAGAGAGAGAGAGAGAGAGAGAGAGAGAGTGGGAGAGAGAGGAGGGGAGAGAGAGAGAGAGAGAGAGAGAGAGAGAGAGAGAGAGAGAGAGAGAGAGAGAGAGAGAGAGAGAGAGAGAGAGAGAGAGAGAGAGAGAGAGAGAGAGAGAGAGAGAGATATATAGATAGAGAGATATATATAGATAGATAGATAGATAGATAGATAGATAGATAGATAGATAGATAGATATAGAGACAGAGGTTGAAAAACATATTCCAAGTGTTTGACTGGCTTATGATTTTAGCAAGGTCTGAAGAGAGGGAATAGGCTGCAACTTACCTATCTGAAGAATAAGTATCAATATCAGACAGAGGTTGGAGTCGTCAGCAAATTGGGATTTTCCAGAGAGTAAGAGAGATCGTTGATGAAGATTAGGGATAGGACTGGGCCCAGAACAATGCCTCGGGACACTCCAACCTTGACAGGGAGAGGAGATGAAAGGATTCCATTGAGAGCCACATGTTGGCCACGAGAGTAGAGTAAGTCAGTCATCCATTTGAGGAGTTGACCTGGGATTCCATAGGCAGAGAGTTTTAAGAGCATGGCGGGATGTCAGACTGTATCGATAGCACAAGATATATCCGGAGAGACATCTCTGATCTCATGTCTGACATTCAGGGCCTTCATCCATTGTTGGGAGAGTAGAAGCAGCATGTCCAAGGTAGTGACCTGGTCTGAATTAATTGTGCACTTCATACATTGGCCTGCACAAGTATTCACCCCCCTCCATAGTTTTCACATTTTGATGCCACTTGAGCTTATTTCATGATGCTTTTGGGTAGTTTGACTTCACAAACAAAGCTAAAAAGTGCAGATAAAATGTAAATAAGTTGGATTAACAGATAAAACAAGAAAAAGAGCAATCAGAGATTGCAGGCCCTCACCAGGACTTGTTTGTTTTTTGTCGTGTTTGTGTAGTTTCGTGTGGTGTTTGTGTACTGGTGTTACATAATTAATTAGTGACATAATTAGAACTGCCACTGTATAACTGCTGGCAGTGATGACCGGGTACCAAAACGTCCCACTTTGATCCAACTCCGCTTTGATTGGACACCTGACCCTGACCCATGACGTTTTTAAATTAATATTATATTGAGCTTAGAATGGGATTAAAATAATTATTCAATTTAATTTAGAATGGGATGAAAATAAATTCAATTCAAATCAAATGGAAGACCAAATAGATACAATCCTGTATTGGAGTCATCAGAAGGAACCCGGACAAGCAAAAAGCAAAGATGAAGTCACCAGAGGAACCTTGATAGGATACACATTTCAGCTGCTTCTGCTGTATGTACCCTAAAACCCATCCAGGCACAACCAAGTGAATAATTTATTATTCAAAGAATAATTAAAAAAACCAAGAAGAACCCAAATCAAAAATTAAATAATTTTGACTGCCAGACCATACATCCAACCAAGTTGAAATTTAATACATGTATTCTACATCACTACTCGATCGTAATTGTGAAGTTTCACATCGATTGATTAACTGGTTCCAGAGAAAACATTATTGAATATTTTCTTCAATCCAATATTGCTGCCAAACCATGTGACCTATGACATCATATTTATCAACAAAATATTATGCATGAGCAGTCGCCCATATGGTGAAAATTTTGTTTCAATCCGACAAGCATTTGCGGAGAAAAACGCAAAAGTTCTGTGCGAACAAACAAACAAACAGATGAAAAATCACTCACAGAGTGCCAACGTGGCAAAACAGCACAAAGTAGAATGGCACTCGGTCGAGCGCATACCTCTGCCAGGCGGAACAGTTCACATTTTGTATCCCAGTGATGGGCTGGATCCGAACCAAAATCCAATCCACTTGTTCTTGTCACCTACTCAACTCATCCACCTTGTTTTGTAATAACTCGTCCACAGCTTTTTGAGATACAGTGATATATTTAGTTTTTGGCCCTCTCTATCAATTTTAGAAATTGGACCTGTGTTGACCTTTTGACCGAAGATAACCTCAAAAGTACTAGGTGGTTGAATTCATTGACCTGATATGCAAATCCTAAGCAAATTTCAAGTTAATTGGATTAAAAGTGAGGATTTTAGAAAATCTGGCTCAAATTGGCCTATTGGCCTATGCAGACTTTTTCGGTCAAACAAATCTTGCAAAACTTCAATGTGATACCGTCGCAGGGTCGGTGACATTAATCTCTGAAAATTTCAAAAAGGTCGATGAGCGGTTTGGGCTGGAGGCGAGCGGACAAACACACACAAACACACACACACACACACACACACACACACACACACACACACACACACACACACACACACACACACACACAAACAAACAAACAAACAAACAAACAAACAAACAAACAAACAAACAAACACACACGGCGGCGATCAACATACTTGTCAAAATAAATAAATAAATTGCCAAGTAACAAACGGAGGTGATCAACATACTTGTCAAAAATCTACTTTTTTTGCCAAGTAACAAATGGACCCATTTTACCCCCTTTCCTTCAGTGAGGGCAATTAGATGACTCTCACTTTCATAAGTATTCAAACCGTTTGCTTAATTAATCCTAAATCACTTCAGCAGCCAATTATTTGTTTGAAAGGTTACATAATAAGTGCAATAGGTTTCACCTGTATGTAATCAGTGGTTTAAATTAAAAATTAAGCTCCCACATTTGTCTCAGGAGTTTTACGATGCAACTCACTTGGTCAACCCAACAAGGCAAACATGAAGACAAGGGAGCTTTCCAAAGAAGTCAGATATGAATAAAGTGGTGGAGAAGCACTGTTCAGGAGAGGGTTACAAGAAGATTTCAAAGTCACTCATTATCCCTTTGAGTACAGTGAAATCCATCATTAAAAAATGGAAGATGTATCACACCACCCAGACTCTACCGAGATCAGGTCGACAATACAAACTCAGCAGCCGGTCAAGCAGGAAACTGGTTCGGGATGTCACTGTAAACTCAACAATGACTTTGAAAGATCTACAGCGCTCTATGTCCGTGATGGGGTTCATTTTCATCAATCAACAATATCACGTTCTCTTCACAAAGCTGGCCCCTATGGACAGGTGGCAAGAAGGAAACAATTATTGATAAAAGATGTATTTTAAAGCTCAAATGGAGTTTGTGAAAAAGAATCTTAATGATTCTACTGACATGTGGAGAAACGTTTTGTGGTCAGACGAGAAAAAATTGAACTTTTTGGTCTAAATTCAAAGTGTTAGGTCCGGTTTCAGCCTAACACTGCACATCGCTCAGTCAACACCGTCCTTCATGACAAGCATGGTGGTGGCAGCATCATTTTATGGGGCTGCTTTTCATCAGCAGGGACTAGTAAGCTTGTGACAATAGAAGGGACAATGGATCGTGCAAAGTACAGGAGAATCTTTCATGAAAACCTGCTCGAGTCAGCCATTAATCTGAAACTTGGTAGGAGATTCACATTTCAGCAGGACAATGATCCGAAGCACAAAGAAAAGCCAAACTGGAGTGGCTGAATAATAAAAAAATTAATGTTCTTGAGTGACCCAGTCAAAGTCCCAACTTTACCCCAATTGAACATTTATAACGAGACTTGAAGATTGCAGTCCATCAACAATCCCCATCAAACTTGGCAGAACGAGAGAAATTTTCACATGAAGAATGGGTAAATATTTCACCATCTCACTGTGTCAAGCTGGTCGAGACTGACTGTCCCCAAAATGACTCGTAGCAGTAATTGCTGTAAAAGGGGCTTCCATCAAGTCCTGATCGAAGTGGATGAATACTTTTACAACCAGTGAAGTTTGATTTGTACATGTTGTTTTTCACAGGTATTCCTGGCTTCTATCCTCCTTCAACAATAACACTGTTTAGTTTGATCTCTTCAGTTGGGAATAAAAATGTTCATTTGGAAAAACTGTTTCAACATAATGTGTAATTCATCTAAATTTGGCATTATTGAGAGGGGGTGAACACTTTTGCAGGTCACTGTGTATAAATATACATTGATTGTGCACAAAGGACATGGAAATTCTACATTAAGATACAGTCTCTAGTACTCAACATTTTCTCATGGGAAGAATTTATCCTCTTCAGTTTCTAAAGTTCATAGAAGAGCGTGCGCGCGCGTGGGCGCACACGCTCTCTCGCTCTCTCTCTCTCTCTCTCTCTCTCTCTCTCTCTCTCTCTCTCTCTCTCTCTCTCTCTCTCTCTCTCTCTCTCTCTCTCTCTCTCTCTCTCTCTCTCTCTCTCTCTCTCTCTCTCTCTCTCTCTCTCTCTCTCTCTCTCTCTCTCTCTCTCTCTCTCTCTCTCTCTCTCTCTCTCTCTCTCTCTAAATTTCACATCAAGCAAGGAAGCATGAGCACATACCATTTTTATAGCCTTAAGTATGACTCAGCCAGGGTCAGACTCAAACAGCCAACCTCCGCAGACCCTGAACATACACTCTAACGACAAGGTCGAGAGTCATTTTGACAAACTTTAAATGTGGATGTTACTGGAAGATGCTGTGCAATCCAGGAAAGATTTCACAGATCTATCTACAAATGTCATCCCATGCCTAGTGGATTGCCATATAAATGCTGACAATGTTCATCATAATGTTGATGTAGAAAGACAAAAGACGTATCCTGTTGTGAATGACTTTACTAAAGGCTTGCTGAGGTTGTTTACGGACTGTTTGCCATCCTTGCAGAACATTTGTCAATGCTGAGGTTCCGGTGATGATTAATCTCTCGAGAATATCCCAAAGCTCTTCTTTTGGGATAACTTTGGAGAAATTGCAACTCACAGAATAGTACGATCATCCTTTCTTTGGATGAATGTCCTTTCTTGGATATGCGGTGTAGACATAAACTTTAATCTTGTAAAATTAACTTCATCATTGACAAATGGCACAATGATTGAGTGAAAAATTTAGTGCTGGTAGAATACAGGTTCTTCCTGTTTTTATCTTGCCAAAACGAAGTTTTACAAGATATGTTAGTCAGCTTGTATGTTTTTTTTTTTTGTTTGTCTGTAATCACGTATAAAAAATTCTGCAGAGCACAGTTCTCATCGGAAATTTTTGTAACTTCGCATATCAGAGGCCTATAGAGGTCCCTTTCAGTGCACAAAATTTTGAAGGTCAAGGTCAAAGGTCAAGGTCACTTTGGCGCAAATCAGGGGAGTCGACGAAACGCTTATTTTTTGAGTAATTTTGATCGGATCATCTTCAAACTCCATGGGAATATAGTTCATGGTCTGGCGCTCAGCTGATTAATTTTTGGTGGCGATTGGCCTTGACCTTCATATGTTTTTTTTTTTTGGTCTGTAATCACGTATAAATCACTCTGCAGAGCACAGTTATCATTGGAAATTTTTGTAACTTCGCATATCAGAGGTCTACATAGGTCCCTTTCAGTGCACAAAATTTTGAAGGTCAAGGTCAAAGGTCAAGGTCACTTTGTCGCAAATCAGGGGAGTCAACGAAACCCTTATTTTTTGAGTAATTTTGATCGGATCGTCTTCAAACTTCATGGGAATATAGTTCATGTTCTGGCGCTCAGCTGATTTATTTTTGGTGGCGATTGGCCTGACCTTCATGGTTAGTGCCTTCGTTCAAACATATTTGACCCCAAGGTCAAATTTTCAAGTTTTAGGAACCATATCGTGTAGTACCTCAAATTGAACACCTCAATGAGTGCTTTCTAGATATGTCAAGCTTGAGAAATTCTGACGTCATTTGGTGACGTTATGAGGCAAAAGCATATTTTTCATGGTTACTCTGTAGAACGATTCTCATCAGAATCTCTCGTAGGCAGATAATCCTCAAGGAGTCGCTCCTGGTGGATAGCAGCTCTGTTCACCTCAGTGTGACCTTAAAGAAGTCACACGTGGTCACCTTTTGGCAAGATACGGGTCACCCTGCAGGTGACATTGGTTTATTTTCATGTTAGTGATACAAGCACAGCTTTTGTAACTTTCTACCAATCTGCTCTTCTGCTGCTCGTCCTTCATGAAACATAATACCCTGCGAAGTCTTCATGTCCTGGTTTTGCTAACTCTGAAGTTCAGCTTGAATTTTCAATTTACTGAGAACCTTACAGCAGTTTCTTAGACTTGAGTGTTTTCAAGATTGTAATTGTGAGCATGCACTATTTCGTGTAATGGAAAATAATGAGCAGGTTCTATTGCATCATAACGTGTCTGTGCCTTTGGCTAATGCTGTAGGTATTGGTGGGGTTCAGTGGTGTCAAAGGGTGGCGGGCAGAGAAATCTTTGTAAAGAATGCCAAAGCATTCAGGCTATATTGTGCAGTGCAAAAGTTGCCCACGTCTGCAACAGAATGTTCTTTGGAACCCAGCTTGATGACGTAAGAGACCCGAGTGAATATCCACCTTTTGTGTATATAATGACAATATGAAGTAAATTACAGGTTTTCTGTAGTCATAAATATTGGCATCTCCCGTGACAAGACTGTTGTAAAAGTATGGTTCTAGTTCGATAGGTGTCTCTAAGATAACTAGTGACAAGAAATCTGTAATCAAAACCAGCCATCTGAAACCTCATCAATTGAAATTAGGATCGGTCTTGGTCAGGACTGGGTAATTGAGACCTATTGCACATATTGCTGATAACTCGTTGACTGAAACCCATGTTTTTGGTGACAGTTTTTAGCCAACTTGGAACATGGCTGTAATACAATCACTCGATCACATGAAACACTTCAATGACTCAGCATGACATTAAAACATGTTCAGAACATTCTGAAATTATTCATTATTTTCTCTTATGATAGATTCTCAATGCCTCTGATCATTCCGCCTGATATTGTAAGTTTCTGGGTGCACATCACTCAATTTGAACACGAGATAAATGAGATCGCTTAAAAAAAGCAGTCACATATTTGTATCCGGATAAAATGCAATGCACTTTATAATATGCGTAGAGGGACGCTAAACGGACCAACTCTACAAGATCATGAAATTAGTTTCTCTCCTGTACGGCGCTCTTTCTTGAACCACAATTGTGTAACTATATTGTGCACAACATTGTGCCGATGGCTTACGGTGCTCGGTAATTCAACTTCAAATCCCATGTAATCTAGGTGGTGGACAAAAAAAAGGAAACACCTTGGACAAAAAGGTAAATGAGGGACGCCAAGGTTATTGAAAGCACCGGCTTCCACATAAGTGTGGCCCATGTGTTAAAAAAGCAAACAAGAAAAGGAGAAACCATCTCAGGTTCCGAGTCACATGCTGACGGTCATGTATAAAAATGTTACACAGGCCTGGTTGCCTATAATTATGACTAACGTGACTGCAAGAGGAGATCTCAGTGACTTTGAAAGAGGTGATTGTTGGGGTGCATTCGGCAAGAGCTTCATTGACAAAGACAGCTCAACTTGCTGATGTTTCATGAGCAATGGCATCTAAGGTGTTGTCAGCATGGAACTCCAGGAGATAGACATCATCAGAAAAGGGCAACAGTGGGCGGAAGCGCATACTCCGGGATCGTGATATCCATGCATTAATTTGAAGTGCAAGGCAAAGCAAGCGAGCAACTGCAGATCAATTGACTAAATTTCAACCTCGGGTGTGAGAAGTCATTTTCATCAAAAACAGTCTGCCGAGAACTACACAAAGCAGGATACCATAGTCGGGTTGCAGTGTACAAACCACTCATCATACTTGACAATGCACATTTGTGAGTCCAGTGGTGCAAAGAGCACAGGTAATGGACTATCGAGCAGTGGAGAAATGTGATATGGCCAGATGAATCATCCTTCACCATGTTCTTGAGAAATTGATGAATGCACGTGTGGTACCACCCTAAAGAACTCCACAACCCTGTGTGCTTGGTTCCAACCTGAGAGGGCTCCTTTCATTATAAAATGGTTTTGGTGGTTCTGAAATGTTTAAGGAACATTTTCCTGGCATGGTTTGGGTGCAATCATTCCCTTAGAAGGCAAGTCAATGCCAATCACCACTTAATGGTACTGAGTGATCATCTTCACGTCATGTTGCAGCATTTCTTTCCTGCCGGGAGGGGTGTCCTCCAGGATGACAACGCCCTCATCCACAGAGCACTTATGGTCACCCAATGGTTTGATGAGCATGACACTGATGTCCATATGTCATGGTCTTCTCAGTTACCAGATCTGTACCCAATTGAGCATTTATGGGAGATTCGGAATTGACACCTGAGACAGCGTTTTCTTTCCATCTCCATCAAACAGGTGTGAGTTGATTGACTTTCTCGTGGAAGAATAGTGCTGCATCCGTCCTGTAGGATTCCAGATGCTGGTGGAATCTACGCCACGGCACATACAGGCCATATTGGCAGCACATGGATTCCTCAACGCCCCATTAAGCGACTTTACAGTGTTGTTTCCATTTTTATGTCCACCACTTGTATATGTACATATGTCTATTGTTTACTATAATGTCCTTGTTATTCATATTAAAGTACACCAATATCTATTTAAATATTTGTCCTGAATGTGATTTATGTAAAACCTACATTATGAGACTTATGAGATCCTATGTATAGAATAATAATAAATTATCTCAAGAAAAATCTACTACTCGTGGAATATCTTACACTTTCAGGACCTATCAAAAGGAAACCTCTGGACAAGCATTGAGAATGATAATGACAGAAACTCCATAGAAATACGACCTCGCACGGCTGGAATCACTCTTTTCTCTTCACCTAGTTCTGCTGCAGCAGCAATCATGGTGATCATCGCCTTGGGTTGGACAAGCACATTGTGATCATCGACTCTTCATGTTGCAAGCAGCACCTGATTTGACATTACATTCTGCCGACGGCTTTTCAGCAGGTGCAGTGGTGTTGACCAGCCTCAACGTAAGCAAAAATAACGTTCCTTGTTAACGAGTGACAAGGGAACGATGGTGCAGGGTTCACGGCCAAAGCACCTGCATGCATTGTCGATGTCCATGCAAGCTGTGGCTTCATGCGTGCATTCTTCGTCTTCTTTAACGGCCACCATTATCCCACCTTGTGGAGTTGGCCAGAGGAACTTTGACCCAAGTCTTCATGAATTGGCTGGCCAGGCCTAATGTTCGACTAGTTATAGCTGGAATTTGGATAGCTCACGTACTCTTCGCAAAGGACACCATGGGATCTTTAACGTCCACCAACAAATGCTGACAGACGGAACTCTCGTTTAGCTTCCATCTGAGGGATGATGAATCACCCTACCTGTAAAACAATGAGCTGAGAGCTGGGTCAGGAATCAAACCCAGGCTAGACAGCTTCGAGGCGAATGTGCATTCCTCTAGGCCGTCCTGTCAGCTCTGGAAGCACGCGTGCATTTTGTTCTTTAATTATTCCCCGTCACAATCCTGCATTTAGAGCGTAATGAAAATGGCACTTTGCTATTTGAAGCGACGGTGGCGTCGCATAGTGAGGCCGCATTAATGAGGATCCGTGCAGTGGAGTGACCCGGGGCTGCGCCCGTGCGAGGGGAATCCGTAGATGTAGCTCTATTTATTCCAGTTTATTCGTCTCTGCTCACTGTGGAGCTTCACCGAGCTGCGTCGATCAGGACAGCCTCGTTTTATGTGAACGAAAAAAAATGAGATCTTCGAAACATTCAAGGCAAAGTTGCCTTTCACCTGAAACCCACACTTTGTTACTCTCAATGAAGAGTAAGTGACAGGGATTGCTGACAATTTGGGCAAATTGCCGTCCTGACCTGGTCCGGAGAGGAGTTGGTCACCACCAAGTGGTGGCTCATCGATCGTCCAGGTCGTGGGGACACATCAGATCACAAATAACCCCCTCGCTACCTCTCGTCACCCCTTCCCACACACCACCTGCATGAACCATGCATTTCTCATGGAAAAGCAATCCTACAGTATTTATGCTTTTCTGTCGTGATAGTTAGAATCTGGCTCCAAGTCTAGGAGATCGGTGGTTCGAATCCTGACCGAGTCAGACAACAAGGACTTATAAACATGGTACGTGCTGCTTCATTGCTTGATGCTCAGCATCAGACAACAATACCTCAATTAGCAATGCCATTTTTGTTTTTTTTTTACTTTTCTTGTACCAAATTACTATCTCCAGTTGCAATGATTTGTTTTCTGTGTTCACATTCGATGGGATCATCGGGTCAGACGTGAGCATTAGTTACTTCCTTGTTCTCAATTATCGCTTTTGGTTCATATTTCCATGAGTTTTCTGGGACTGGGATATTGGAGTTTTTTCAGGGGTGACAGTAGATTACTCTACAAACCCTGTCGTGCCTTTGTGTGTTCAGCTGTTCTGACATGATTTTTTTCCATCCCGATGGGAGGTGGTTCATGTTTTCTGTTTCTACCTTGCAGGACCTACACTTATCCTGCCAGTTTTTTTAAAGCCATTGGTATAATGTCCTTGATGTTGGGCATTTATTCTGATTCGTTCTCCATCCTAGTTGAGCTGACCTCTTCTTCGCCATTCGAATGTGCCTTCTTTGTCCATGCCAAATCTGTCCAACTCTTTTTTTTTAATATCTTCCTGCTCTTTTGTTGTTCTCCCCGTTGTCAGTGTATATCTGTTGATATTTCGCTGTATATTTTTCTTTCGTCGGTTTTTTGCTATGATTGGGACTGTATTCGTTGCTGTTTCAGTTTTATTCATGACATCTTCCATTTGCATCTGTCTTTGGGAATTTTTCACTCTGGGGGTTAGGGATACCTTCTCTCGCATGCTTTCTTCATGTTTACATATAAATTGGATTCTCTAGTCTGTTGAACTCTTCACATATTCAGCCAATCCAACAGATGTCATTCTATGTACTTGGTTGAGTTCCATCAGGCCACTACCTCCTTCTCGTCTCGGCTGGTACATTCTTGGGATGCACTGATTTTTGTAAAACATTTAGTGGATGGTGAGGAGTTTCCTTGTTTTGACCTATAGCTTGTTGATTTCCGTTTGTGGCTAGTTTATTATTCCATAGCTGTATTTAACACTGGTATTGCGAGTTGGTTGATTGCTTTAATTTCATTTGTCAGGGTGAGATACGTTTTCAGGATCAGCCTCGTTCTATGCAGGTATTCTTCGGCAATTGTTTGTTTGTGACATATTCGGTGGCCCTCTTCGAGTCCTAAGTATTTGTATGATGTTTCATTGTCTAGCTTCTGTATTGTTGAATTTGTGTCAATTTTTATGTTGTCCGTTGTTCATTTACCTTGTGCGGATGTGCACTTGGCACACTTATTTAGGCCAAATTCCATTTGAATGTTGTTTGACTACCTTTTCATGAGTTTCAGTTGTTTCACCAATTTTCCCTTGTTTGGTGCATAGAGTTTCAGATCATCTATTCCATATACAGTAGATGTGTCACCTTTCCTGTCTCTTTGGACATTTTCTTATTGGACGTTAGAGTGTATCCATGTCCTTGCTTATTAATGAGGCTGCTCACTGTTATGTGTCCAGGGCCAGATAAAATAGGAGGGGCAAAAGGCTATCACCTTGGAAGATCCAACGACGTATCTTCACTCCTGGTATTTCTATCTTTCCTTCCAAGTGTTGCAGTATCAATGTGGTGTTCCAGTGTTCCATTGGTTTCTCAATCAGTTTGATTATGTGGGGGTTGATCTTGTACAATTGGATGCATTTTATTATCCATGAATGTGGGACACTATCAAAAGCTTTTTTGAAGTTTATCCAGCATGTGGACAATTTGGTTCTTCTGATTTTACTGTGTGTGTGTGTGTGTGTGTGTGTGTGTGTGTGTGTGTGTGTGTGTGTGTGTGTGTGTGTGTGTGTGTGTGTGTGTGTGTGTGTGTGTGTGTGTGTGTGTGTGTGTGTGTGTGTAATATAATTATTAGGAACAGTTGTGTGTGAAAAAATGAGATGTGTGATGATTGACATTTCTTTTGGTGAGGCTTCTCCCGCTGATTTGGCATTATCATTTGTTGGAAAATCCACAATACTATTTCTTCGAAATGTATACGTTTCTTATGTATTTCTTTGATTCTTGTGTATTGACTGAGTTCCTGGGCACAACTGAGGTTGTGGGTCTACTAATGTAGATAATCTACTGATGTGGTGGATTTGTAACCAAGTTTGTGGATCTGACGTTTGGAGAGGTTCTGAGCTGAAGGGATCGAAACCTCGAGCAAGAACGGTGCCCAGCTGATGATCCATGTGGTCGGGAAAATGTGCGTGTGTGTGTGTGTGTGTGTGTGTGTGTGTGTGTGTGTGTGTGTGTGTGTGTGTGTGTGTGTGTGTGTGTGTGTGTGTGTGTGTGTGTCTGTGTGTGTGTTTATTTGTTTATTTTTGTGTTTGTTAGTGTTAGTATGAGTATGTGTGTATTTGTGAGTGTTTGTGTGAGTGTTTTGTGTTTGTGAGTGTTTGTATGTCAGGTCAGGTATGGGAGCATGCACCAGAGCAGGAGGTAACTGCATCCACTTTCTGCCGGTACTCCAGGGCCCTCCATCTGGCCATCCCCCAGGTAGATGCCTGGCCCATCCCATCTCCTTGAGATGCTGAACAACCTGCTGCAACCACGATCACGTGGTCGTCCCATTGGCCACTTCCACTCAGGAGACTCCCTCGCTGAGACAATCTAGTGAGCAAGATCAACATCAGGGAAACGAGGCACATGTCCATACTGCCGCAGCTGACACTCCTGGACTATGCAGGTAACAAATCTCATTTGAGTCTCTCTCATCAACCACTATATTGGACAAAAAGTCCGACCAGCGATAGCCAAGGATTCTCCGAAGAGACCTGGTACCAAAGGATTTAAATCTCCGTCTCAGATCACTGGTCAGAGTCCAAGTCTCACATCTGTAGAGCAAGACTATTTTGTCTCTGTTCCCTACTATTTTGTCCTTCCCACTCCCTCCCCTCCTGTCTCATGCCCCCCTTGATGTGCGTTGTGTGTTAGCTCTCATATGAGCCTCGACAAGGTATACAAAAAAAAAGACTGGAAGCACTAAGGACTTAAAGACTCTGACTTTCGTTGATGGGAGGGTCAGCAAGAAGGATAGTACACCCCTGACATCCAACTCGACAACTGGTGGATCAGCCTGGTGCAGCCGCTCAAAGTAACTGGTCAAGCGGGGCTTCACTTTGGACTCCTCTGTCAAGAGCCTCTGCTACCACCCTCTGCTCGAACTGCAGTACACCGAGGGATGGACTGGGAAGAACGCAATGCGTGAATTCCCCTGTAAGCAGGACGAGAATCACTTGACCACAGGTGATGCTCTACCCCCTCATAAATTCCTCACACATCGGCCTCCTTGTCCACATTTAGCACACGTACAGTTTTATGTCTCAGCTCCCTGAACAGCTCAGCTCTGCCAGCAAAGACCTGGCCCTGAGCCTCCCATCAATAGTATCCATGTCTCTTGAGAGACAAAATTCTTCTTCGCCCAATGGTGAGTTCCGAGACATCCACCGGCAACATTAATGGCGATGGTCCTGAAGGCACTCCACAATTCTTCAGGTTTCCCCAAAGTACCCAAACCCCCCCCCCCCAAATCCCCACTCAGTCTGTTTGCAAACTCCTCAGCTACCCTATCATCCTTGAGCTTACCAACATCCAGCCAAGGCTGGGTGGGTTATGGGTGCTTTTGGGAATCCTCAAGAATTGTGGAGTACTTTCGAGACCACCGTCATTGATGCCACAATGACTGCATCAATGATGTCATTGTGACATCAATGGTACACCCACACATCTCAAAAATGAGATGCTTGTGTGTACCATTCTCCCGAATTTCAGCTGCAACTTAAGAGTTGCTGCAACAAACCTGTGGTTAGTATTGAGGAACCGACGACTCAACCACGGAGTCGGTTAGTACAGGTTTGCATGGTACCTGTAGCAAGTCACAGATCTAATCTGGCTTGATCTCACAATTTGTATGCATGTTTGTTTTTGTTTGTTTGTATATGGGTGTGAGTGTGTTTGTGTTTGTTTTTTGTTTGTGTGTGTTTGTGTGAGTGTTTGTGTGTGCATGTGTATGTGTTTGTTTTTATATTTTATTCATGTATTATTTTTACTTTTTATTATTATTATTATTTTTTTTCATTGCTGTTTTTTGATGTGTGTGTGTGTGTGTGCGTGTGTTTGTTTGTTTGTTTTGTGTGTGTAATACAAATGGTAGGAACGGTTGTGCGTGAAAAAATGAGATGTGTGTGTGTGTGTGTGTTTTTGTGTATCCAGGTCATAACTTTTTACCATTTGAGCTTTTGTCATAAAATCTTCAACAAATGTTTATAATGAGAATATTTGGAACACTAATAATTGAGTCAATATGTCAACGGACAAAGTCACAGTCAGTAGAAACACTCATTATTAGCCCGTTCCTGGCGTCAGTTTGAGACGGCTGTGTTTTGTAATCGCTTCCTGTGGTTTTTTTTATTTATTCACTATTTGAGCTTTTGTCATGAAATTTTCAACAAAACTTTATTATGAGAATATGGAGAACAGAAATGAATAAATATAACATTTTTAAAAACATTTTTACCTCTTTTCATCAAGTTTAGTTCAGTACAAAGCAGACATAGATCAGCTTTGCATTTTGAGATGCTTTCCAGTTTTTATTTGTAACACTTGAAGTTTTTCGTTTTTTAAAGTTTATTTTTCGAATGTACTTCTGCAACTTCTTGTTTTTTTTCCCCCCTACTATTTGCACTTTTATCGCTGCAGCAGTTGCTTTGACTTTAACGCCTGAACCATGACCGTCCCCATCAAAATCAGTCATTCTCACCCCCTCTGCTCCCTGACCTCTGACCTGGCTCTGACTCACTCCCACCCTATGTCAACCTTCTCCCCGTCCCGTCTCTCTCTTATGCTCCGATGAAGGGTTAACGCCGAAACGTTAGCCTCCTTCACTTTCCATGGTGGTTAGTATACCTCAATTGAAATTTTGTTGATTTCATAAGTTGTTCACATTCAATGTAAGACGTTTTGGTATTAGATCGTTATGCAAGTTTTATCATCTGTACAAACGTTTGGCAGTATCATTCATCCTAAATAAGATTTTAGAAATTTAATTGTGACTATGACTCCACCACTATTACTATTTCTATAATGGCCGCAAACATTCCCACCTTCTTTTGAATTTGGCAGGGAATGTTTTGGCGCAACTATTTCATGAACCCTCCTCTGGCCAGGCCTGAAGTTCGACCGAAGCTAGTAAACAATTTGGAATTTGTTCCAGGTGCCAGTGACAACTCGCCTACTCTTCATGAAAGAAACCATGGGATCTTCATTGCCCACCAACAACAAATGCTAGCAGTCGGGTCATTCAACTTTACGTCTTTCAGATGGACAGCACACACATTGATGCATCACCCTGAAAGCAAAACACCATGATGGATGACAGTTTACAGGTCGAGATTCAAACCCAGGATAGACAGCTCAAAGGTGCGAAGTTTTGTTATGAGTA
Source organism: Eptatretus burgeri (assembly GCF_056783735.1). Classification (NCBI taxonomy): domain Eukaryota; kingdom Metazoa; phylum Chordata; class Myxini; order Myxiniformes; family Myxinidae; genus Eptatretus; species Eptatretus burgeri. The sequence goes on along the minus strand of NC_140961.1, from coordinate 110,258,871 downwards.
CAAGGAAATTTCACAGTTAAGAGGCATAGTCAAATGAATCTGACCATGCTTCTCAACTATGATTAACAAGCATCTCCCACTGCTCTCTTGAAACATTTACACCCACTATAAAGCTTGGAAATGTACTCATCACCAGCCCAGAGCCCCAAACTGGGAAACTGTTTTTTTTTCCTGGGTAAAAAGGGCTGTCTCAACCCTTGCAACATCATAGATGTGCAGCTCTATTAATTAACGCTAGTACTGGTTTTCATGACAAAGTCGAAGCTTTTTATTCTATATATCTGCTCATTTACAACTCATTAGGAGCATTTTTATTTATGTATCTACTGGGATGTTTTTCTTGCACCTTGCCTTCCATGTAGCTATTGACGGTTCATATAGGGCATGTAAGAATGGCCCAAGTCTTTTAAGAAACCAGCTGGCAAGGCCTGAATTTCTTCTGGAGCTGGTCACAGGAATTTGTAATTTGTAAAGAGTGCCGTTGATAGCTTTTGCCTATTCATTGCGAATGGCACCATGGGATTTTTCATTTCCACCAACAATTGCTATTAGACAAGAGACCCAGTTTAATGTCCAACAATCTGAACAATGGTGCACTTTGAAATGCAAAGCCTTCACCGCCCATCATTGTGTACACATTTGAATGGGCACCCATTTTTTACCCGTATCATCCCTGGATATGGAGTACTACCGTACTCATGATATATATACTCATGACATATGTATGTATATATATATATATATATATATATATATATATATATATATATATATATATATATATATATACACTCATGATATATACATATACTCATAATATAAACATACATATATATTTATATATGTATATATAGGGTGTCCCAAAAATATATACAACTTTTAAAATGCTTCGTTTGATCCTAAAAAAGTAGTAATTTTGTCAGTAATGCTTCACTTCTTGCTGAAGAGACACTGAAGTTTATTTTGATACCAAGCAAGTGCCAGAAAAATGCCAAGACTGACCGTACAACAACGGACGAAAATTGTTGAACTTTGGCACCAGACGAAAAGCGTCATACAGGTGCAAAGTCTTTACTCGAGACATTTCAGTATCCACTTGCGCCATGCACAAAACTTTCGGAAAATAAAGTCCACCATCGCAAAGTTTACCAATGTGGGAACCATCTGTGACCTTCACAAAGGTCACAGTAGTCGGAAGAGGATAGGTCGTAGTGAAGAAAATGTGGAAATGGTGAGACAGGTGGTCTTTCAGAGTCCAAAAAATCGATTCGACGACTTTCTGCTGAAACAAACATTCATAAGAGCACCCACCATTCAGAGGATCCTTCGCCAAGACATTCATGCCTTTCCATACAAAGTTCAAACGGAAACGGTGCTTACTCATCAACAGAAACGCAAACGACTAGACTTTGCAAATTGGTTCTCAGGAAAGTTGGAAGAAAATGCAGACTTCCTCAAAAAACTTCATATGACGGACGAATGCCATGCTCACTTGTCCGGGGAGGAAAACAAGCAAAACTTTCGGTAATGGGGAACTGAAAATCCTGGTAATGCATCAACTGAACTGGTGCCTCGATCTGTTCTCCAAAGTCACCATGTGGGTGGCGGTTGGTTGGTATGGGATAATTGGTCCATACTTCTTTGAAGATGACCAGGGACACACTTGCACGGTAAACCAGAGGAACTATCGCGAAATGATTCAGCAAATCTATCTGCCTGAGCTACGTACTCAGGCCCATAGGAGAAACAACCTGATCCAGATGAGAACCCAGTGGTTCCAGCAGGATGGGGCACCACCCCATGCAGCCAGAGAAATAAGGCGTTTTCTCAACCAACGTTTTGAGGGCCGCTTTATCTCCCTCAACAAAGACATTGAGTGGCACCGTATTCCCCTGACCTTACTCCTCCAGACTTCTTCTTGTGGGGGTATCTCAAGGACAGGATCTACGGAAACCCTAGGCCTCAGACTCTTGATCAGCTGAAGGAAAACATCCACTGAGAAATCCAGAACATTCCTCAGGAAACGTTTCCCAAAGTGATGGAGAACATGGCAACGCATTTGCAGGCAGTGATCAGACAATGTAGACCATACGTCGACCATGTGGTCTAAAAGAAAACGACGATTCCATACCAAAATTTAAATTTTGGTGGCAATTTTGACATTGGTACAATAAACTTCAACCTTTCAGCTTTCTATCCAGCCATATATCTTCTTTAAAAATATATGTTATGACCATCCTCTTTGCAGATGAAAAGTTGTTTATTTTTTTGGGACACCCTGTATATATATATATATATATATATATATATATATATATATATATATATATATATATATATATATATATATATATATATATATATATATATATGTATGTAAGTCCCTAGTGTTGGCTTAAGGGTTAGAGTGGTGGGCTTGGGAGCCTGAGTTCAAATTCAAATTTACCTTTAAATCCTGAGTTCAAATTCCCCTTGGCTGTTGAATTAATACTAGGTGGGTTTGACGCTGCCTGTCATCCTTCCGAGGTCAGCAAAATTGAGATTAAAATTGATTAAAATTTTAAAAAGTTATAATTGATCAAAAGCTCAGTTCAATCACATGAAAATTGATTATTTTTTAGATTGAAATTGATGATTTTAGAAGTTTGACCCTGAGTTGACATTTGACCTTTGCACCTCAAAAATAGTTGCTTTCCAAATTCAGTGATGGACTATGCAAATCCTGTTCAACTTTCAAGTTAATAGGACGAGAATATAAGACTTGTTGCTTCGCTGATGGAAATACAAATCTTTGCTGTGATGGCTAATTGCGCAAGAAGAAAAAGGATTCCTGGGAGTGAGGGGATAACTAGCATCGCAAGTTGGCATTTGCAGTTTTGCCACGTGCCCATGTACACATTAAAAAAAGTTTTTAAAATGCTTTTTCATCACAAACCTTCCCAGGAGTTCTCTCAGTCCACCGTAGTTAGATCTATGGAAATCTGATCATCCGTTCTCAGTTTTAAAACACGACAAACAGACAGACAGACAGACACGGCTTCTTCTATTATGCAGATTTAAATTGACGATTTTTAAGTTGAAAATTGATGATTTTAGAAATTTGACCTTGAGTTGACCTTTGACCTTTTGACCTCAAAAGTACTTGCTGTCCCAATTCAGTGATGGACAATGCAAATCCTGTTCAACTTTCAAGTTAATTGGAAGAAATTTGACACTTTTTCAGATAAAATTGATGATTTTCGAAGTTTGACCTTGAGTTGACCTTTGACATTTTGACCTCAAAAATAGTTAGTTTCTGAATTCAGTGATGCAATATGCAAATGTTGTTCATATTTCAATTAAATCGAATGAAAAAGGACGATTTTAGAAATTCAACCTCAAAATCAATAGGCTTCTCAGTTGAGATGACCGCTACAACTTGGTAAAGTTTCATGACGATCGCTTTCGATTTGTGACCTTTAGGCAATTGACAGACAAACAAACAGCCAACCAGACAGAATAACAAAATCGACTGACCAATATACTTGAAAAATCTTCGATTTTACATGCAACAAACACAGACAACCAAATAAACAAACAAATAAATAATCACTCGGGGAGTGACAACTTGGCAAAACAGCACAAGGTGGAAGGGCATTCGGTAGAGTGCATAACACTGCCAGGTGGAACAGTTCACGTTTTGCATACCAATGATGGGCTGGATCCGAACAAAAATCTAATCCGATTGTTCTTTTCACCAAACCAACTCATCCACATTGTTTAGTTATAACTCATCCATAACTTTTGTGTATATACACTGATGAGCTAAAACATGATGACCACTGACAGGTGAAGTGAATGACATTGATTATCTTGTTACAATGGCACCTGTCAAGGGGTGGGATATATTAGGCAGCAAGTGAACAGTCAGTTCTTGAAGTTGATGTGTTGGATGCAGTAGAAATGGGCAGGAGTAAAGACCTGAGTGACATTGACAAGGGCCAAATTGTTATGGCCAGACGAATGGATCAGAGCATCTCTGAAACAGCAAGGTTTGTGGGGTGTCCCAGTCAGCAGTGGTGAGTACCTACCGACAGTGGTCCGAGGAGGGACAAACCACAAACCGGTGACAGGGTGTTGGGCGCCCAAGGCTCATCGATGCGCGAGGGCAATAAAGGCTGTTCCATCTGGTCCAAACCGACAGAAGGTCCACTGTGGCACAAGTCACAGAAAATTTTAATGGTGATCCTGGGAGGAATGTGTCACAATACAGAGTGCATCGCACCCTGCTGCATGTGGGGCTGCATAGCTGCAGACCGGTCAGAGTGCCAATGATGACCACTGTCCACCCTCACAATGGGCATGCAAGCATCGGAACTGGACCTTGGAGCAGTGGAAGAAGATCGCCTGGTCCGTCGAGTCCCGTTTTCTTTTAGATCATGTGGATGGCCGTGTTTGTATGCGCCATTTACCTGGGGGAAGTAATGGCACCAGGATGCACTGTGGGAAGACAACAAGCTGGTGGAGGGAGTGTGATGCTCTGGACAATGTTCTGCTGGAAAATCCTGGGTCCGGTAAATTCATGTGGACGTCAATTTGACACATGTCACCTACCTAAACATCGTGGCAGACCAGGTACACCCTTCATGGCAATGGTATTCCCTTATTGTAGTGACCTCTTTCAGCAGGATAATGCGCTCTGCCACACTGCACACATTGTTCCGGAATGGTTTGAGGAACATGATGAAGTGTTCCTGGTGTTTTCCTGGCCTCCAAATTCTTCAGATCTCAATCCGATTGAGCATCTGTGGGATGTGCTGGACTGACAAGTCTGATCCACGGCGGCTCCACCTCGCAACTAACAGGACTTGAAAGATCTGCTACTAATGTTTTGGTGCCAGATACCACAGGCCACCTTCAGGGGTTTTGGGGAGTCCATGCCTCGGCGGGTCGGCGCTGTTTTGGCGGCACACAGAGGACCAACAGCATATTAGGCAGATGGTCATAATGTTTTGGCTCATCGTTGTATATTTTCATATATATGTATGTATATATATATATATATATATATATATATATATATATATATATATATATATATATATATATATATATATATATATCTTCTTCTTCTTCTTTCGGCTGCTCCCGTTAGGGGTCGCCACAGCGGATCATCCATTATGATCCGCATAGTGATTTGGCACATGTTTTACGCCGGATGCCCTTCCTGACGCAACCCTGGTCGCCTCGTACGACACAGGGATATGGTACACCTATTTTAACCGGGGTATACACCGGCCCAGTATACTGGTACTCATTTCGCCGACCTCGGAAGGATGACAGGCTGAGTCAACCCCCTGGTGTATTAATTCAGTGGCCCAACGGGGCTTGAACTCAGGACCTCTTGGATCCCAAGCCGCTGCCCTAACCACTGCGCCAACACCAGGCTCATATATATATATATATATATATATATATATATATATATATATATATATATATATATATATATATATATATATATATATATATATATATATATATATATATGTATGTATATATATATATATATATATATATATATATATATATATATATATAAATGTATATCGTTTTTTTGGCCCTATCTATCAATTTTATAAATTAGGCCTGTGTTGACCTCTTGGTCCACGTTGACCTTTAAGCCGATGATGACCTCAAAATTAATGGGTGGTTGAATTCACTGACCTGATATGCAAATACTGTTCAAATTTCAAGTCAATCAGATGAAATTTGAGGATTTCAGAAAATTAGGCTCAAATTGGCCTTTTGGCGTATGTAGACCTTTTCGGTCGACCAAATTTTAAGAAACTTCAATGCGTAACCATCGCAGGTTTATTGACATTAATCTCTGAAAATTTCAGAACGATCGCTTGAGCGGTTTGGGCTGGAGGCTTGTGGACAAACACACACACAAACAAACACATACACACACACAAACAAAGAAACGGAGGCGATCAACGTACTTGTCAAAAAAAAATAATTGCCAAGTAACAAACGAACTATTTTTGAGGTCAAAAGTTCAACTCAAGGTCAAACTTCTGAAATCATCAATTTCGATCTGAAAAATAATCAATTTTTATCCGATTGACCTGAGCTTTGATTAAGATTGTCAATTTTAATCTGAGTGAAATGGACAATTTTATGTATCCATGGCAACCTTTGGAGGAGCCGTGTGCAATAATTGATTGATTAATAGCACAATTAAAATAAATAAATAATGGTAAAATAATTGATTTCGCAATCAATTGCCAAATAGCATACCTCATCCACCACTGTTTCATCCGAATCTGTAACTTTTTGAAAATTGGCTCCTGAAAATTAAGTAATTAATCGTAAAATGAACAATTCCTCGATTCATTGATTAATCAAGAAATCAAAAATACCCTTCATACCCAAATCTCTTGGTCACTGTCATGTCCAAATATCAGCTTCCTAGCTCAAAAGGTGCCTGAGATATTGCCCTGATGAGAAAGAAAATAAATAAGGAATTAATAAATTGATAATAATTAAGTAATTAATTGATTAATCAAAAAAATAACATTTTTCCAAAACCTATCTTCACTTTTATCCACAAATTTCAGATTCCGAGCTCAAAGGATGGCTGAGATATCGCCCGGACAAACAAACACACAAACAAGAAAAAGACTGTGCAGAGCACGATATTTGCAAAATCCAAAAAATTAACTCAGGCTGACAAGTTGTTGGAGAAAAGTTCAGGAAATATTTTTCAGCAATTGAGAAGAATTCTGGAATTAACACTTTCTGGAGCATTAATTCTTCTTTGGAGTTCTTAGCTGGAATTAGATGCCTCAATATCAAGTCAGTAGAAGTTTTTGATTTTTAAACTTTATAGACAAATTTGGATTTAGTACTAGTGAGGGATTCACTCTTCAAAGTAATTGACAACTTTTTTTTCACTCTTAATAAGTTTTTATGTGTCAGGTTTGATGGAGCATTCTATTCTAAAAAGAAATACACAAGTTTTCATTGTTTTGATCAGCAGAAGTTTGAGGATGCTGTTAATTTTATTTCATTTAATACTTTTGTGTTTCTTTGTGGGATAATGTTTCAACAGTTTAAGGGTATTCCCATGGGTGGGAATTACAGCTCCCTAATAGTGGACATTTTTCTTATTTTCTGTTAATTTTCATTTATGCAGAAACTGATGAAGGAGAAAAAAATTTGGATTATCTAAAATATTATCTCATACATGTCGTCATATAGATGATGTTTGTGTGGTTAACTATGATTTTTTTGATAGACAGCTTCACAAGATTTATCCAGATAAGCTGATTGCAAACAGGAGTGGGAATGATTGTACAGTTGCTGAATATCTGGATGTGTTGGTTAGAGTTGGACAGAATGGCTTTAGTACAAGTCAGGTCAGGTCAGGTATCCGAATCACATTTGGAACATGTTCATGTTCTTGAGACCTCCATTAATTGATCTCCAAAGAAGTCAGCACTAAAAGATCCCAATCAAGCACTCATTGTAACTGGGCATCCCCTGGAGCACTATGCAGAAAGTTATGAAAGAAGACATGCAAGTGTGAGTTATGAAACGAGACATTCAAGTGTGTTTGGATAACCACACTGATCATAGAGACAAATATAACTGAATGTCATCAAATTGATCCCCCAGTTTATGGCTACCACGGTCGGTGAAAAATGTCCAATTCTGAGCTCAGACTTCTTTTTTATGGGTGTTTCTTCTCCTTGCCCATTCTTCCTCCACATTTCCTTCTGTCATGTCCCATTACCCTGTTGTTGGTGTGTTTCCCACTATGCTCATGTGTTTATGGCTTTGCTTATTTTTGACTTGATCTTCACTAATTATCTTCTTCATGCTTTACGAAAATCTAAAACCCCACCCTGTAACTTATAACTGCAATACAGCAAACTATGATGAGCAAAGAAACAGCGCTGGCCATTAACTAAAAGCAGATACATTATTATCGAATCCATACAGTTCTTTAACCCTTTATCAGGATCATTGAATTGCTTGGTGGTGTGTGCAAAAGCATTTTTGCATTGTCTTCGCTGGTGTGGGTTTGATTCCCATGATTTTTCTGCATAAATTTCTGCACCCTGGAACGGAGTGGCGACCTGTGCAGGATTGGTTCTCAGACGCAGAAATGTGCACGACTTGTCGTGAGTGCCCTGATGCTTTGTCAAGAGCATGGACCTCCACCATCATGATATTTAATTTCAGTATATAAATTAAAACACTCAACATGAATGTTATGCTCGAATATGTTTGTAGGATTAAGGCATTGATAGAGTTTGAGATTGTTTTTGGAGGTTGAAGGAAAACATAATTCACAACGACTGGCAGCATGAATGGATTCAAAACTCTATCAACCTGATGTTTCACAGGAAGCTGGAGTATTACATTGAAGAGTACACCTCCATTAAGAGAGGACACTAATCTGGTTATCTTGTGTTTCTGGCATTTACTTGTAGACACTAAACGATCCCAAAGTACCTGATGAAAAAAATTCAAGCCGTATAAGTGTGTTTATGATAAAATATCTGATGTTGCCAGGCACTGAATACCCCAGGGGCCTGCAGGAATTGCCCTCCACCCCCTTTTTTAAACACAACAAAATTACTTTCCTCAAACCTTTCATTAGCGTTCCCCCACTTTCTCTCGAAAATTAAAGGATCCACACAGCTAATTATTCAATTTACATGCACGCTCCCCTATCCCCTCCCCATGGTTAAGCTCTTCCGATAAACAAACCCAGCAGCAAGTGCAACCCATCGTTATTTTAGGAACAAAACAGACTAACCAGAATATTTATTTGTTTCGTTCTTTCCAAATTCAACTTCATATTTAATGTGCAGTTGAAGATTTTTTTTAAACCTAGTGAATTATACAAACACTGTGCCACAAACGTGTACACTACAGAAGCAGAGAGATTTCTTTTTCTTCTTTGCACAGAATAGCAAGCACACAGCACACTTATCGAGCATGTGGCAAACTGTACCCGAGATTTTCAAGCAGATGGAAGATGACTGAAGGCTCCTGATAGGATGAAAGAGCAATAAGAGAATGTGCAAGAACAGCGAAGCAGGATTTTAGGACACATCAGCTGATGCCATCCGGTCCAGTTTCAGAATCAGTCAAAGGTTGCAGAAACTTCTCCACATTTTCAGGTGCAAAAGAAACAGAATCAAGGAGCAGCTGGGTACAACTGGAAAAGGTGGATACAGACAGACAGAGAGAGTGGGGGGCTTAGGGACAATATTTGGAAGTAACACAGAATTGAGGCTTTGGGCCTTCTCATGAGTTGAGTCGACTGTGGTACTATTTGAAGAGAGGGAATGAATGGACGGGGACATTACACAGTAGAGACAGACTTAACAAGTCACCACCAGATTTTATAGGAGAGAGACAATTTTTAAAGTTAAATATTGTGGACAGATGTTGTTTTCTGGCTCCACTGAGGGAGAACATTCACTTGTGAGATTTGTGCAATGATCTGAGATTGCCTTTGGTCCGGTTTGCTTTTTTTTGTATACCATCTCGAGGCTCATGTAAGAGCTAATACAAAGAACATATAACAAGGCAGGAGATGAGGGGCGTGAGAGGGAAGCACAAAATAGTTGGGAACAGAGACAATAAGAGATCTGTTGAAGGTACAGGGATGGGGTGGGGAACACGGGGTAAACAAGATGGACATTATAGGGACTTTCAGGAAGGAAAACAGGGAATTTGAAGGAGGTGGGTTTGGTGTGGATTAGTGGAGGTAGAAAAGATCAGGATTTTGGATGGGGGAAGATATGAGATGGTGGTGAACAGCTCTTTGGAAGACCTGGAGGGAGGAGTGTGATTGAAGAGAATGTGGGAGTTTGTTCCAGAGGTGGGAGAAAAGAGGAATGAAAGAGTGAACGTGAGCAGTGATTCATGATTTTGGCAGTTTCACCAGAAGGGATTTATGGTGGACCTGGATCGCCCTGCAGAAATATAAGGGGGACAGATCACAGACAGCGAAAAGGGGCGGGGGGGTGGCAAGCTGGAGAAGAGACAGTAGAAGACAGAAAGACCACCGACCTGCCTCTGGTGAGAAAGTGAGAGACCAAAAGACTCAACTTCATCAAGGGAGATACCAATGATCCTAAAAGTCTTGGTTTCCACAGCGTGATGTCGAGCTAGATGTGAGGCAGGAGAACCAGCCCAGAAGCTAGAGCAGTACTCCATCAGACTGTGGATGAAAGGTTTGGATGTGTTCAGGAGCTCAGGTGTACCAAGGAAGGACTTTTCATGATGGAGGATGCCCAGTCGGCGACTGGCTTTGGAGGCCAGCTTGGAAATGTGGCTTTCCCAGGAAAGATCGTGGCAGATAGTGAGGCCCAAAAGCTTCAATGAAAAGACTTCTTAAGGGGATTGTTAAGAAAGTAGATCGGGGTTTTTTCCAGACGGTCCTTTCAGAGAGACAAAGTGAAGGTGTGAGATATCTGTGTGCCATCTCAGAAGAGGAAGAAAGTTGTTCAAAAGTAACTGCTTCATGAAAGCATTAGCTCTGTGTGTGATATTATGATTGTTGCACTTCATTATTTTGCCACAAATGTTATGCTAGTTACCTTTATTTTTTCCCCCGGTTCACAATCTGCACCAGGAGGCTTCAATAATAAACACTGAAATGTAATTATGCTCTGCTTATTTGTCAACATTGTGGTGCTATTTATTGGAGTTCATCAGACATGTGATACATAATCCGTAGATACAACCAGACGAGTTCAAGAATGCTTTTCGGACCTCACTTTGTTAGCTTCTTCAAAGTATGCAAAAAATTTTAATACACCGTTAATGTATAATTTTTGGCCTGTACTGTTGCTTTGTCATACATTGATTAATTATTTATGGAGAGGTGTGTGTTTCTTTGTACTATCGAATAATCATCCTTGCGGATGGGTTAGTTACCCCCAGAATTACGAACGCATTATTCCCCCCTAAAATTATGAATGGGATCATTTTAGGGTGACTTCCAAAACACACCGGCCCTGGGAGCGGTGCTGCTTGATACAAATTTACATTTGCATAATTGGGTGGTCCCCCCTCCTTGTTGGTGTGCTCCCCCATGAACCCAGCCTCCCCCACTCCCTTGCACGCCCCTAAGTACAACCATCAGCTTTGAAGTTTTTCCATCCAGTGAGTCAGGAGTGCATAGCGATCAAACAAACAAACAAACACCAGTCTGTGAATTATTGTAAGGATGATATAAATAATTTGATGTGCAATTTTTGGAATGGTTTTCTTGAGATTGGTGTATGTATAACTATTGGACTGTATCAAAAACCATTTACCTGCTCCAGATTATTTTTCAGCCTTCCCTTCCCCACCCTTTTGATCCATTACCTGCATTGTACCTTGTGAAATAAAAATCACAACACTGGGTGATTGGTATTATTGACATGATCACGCCTTGACTTGGCCTGTCCAGACTAAATTATCAACCACTATTTTTTTCATAACTTATTTATGGTTGCTGTGATCCACTGCATTAGGGGTAAATCATCAATTAAATATTGTTTTAACCTGTGTGCAATGCTTTATATAATTTTACTGGCCAAATTTTGTCCAGGGCTGGCTATAGCCTAGTGTATAATGTATTTTATGCAATTACTTTATGGATGGAAGTAAATGGAAGTTTAGACAAAGGAAGAGGCCATTTGGCTGACCATGCCTGCACCGTATCCACCTCCTACCGAAAGCATGATCCATTTCATTTCTTTTAATCTAATGACTGACACCTTAATCTGTCACTTTTTATGACCTTAAACACATCGTTTATATCTAGTACTACTTACCTTCTGTTCATATACGACTACATGTGCTGGAGGGTGAGTGATTTGTACCCACCTGATCCCCACTTCTATGCTCTCAGTATAATCTCATCACTTGCTATCCTTGATCTTCTGAGTCTTCCATGAGCATGGATTTTGTATACAAAAAGAGGTCGATGACGCTAGAATTATGGCCCATTGGATTTATTAAAAAAAAAGTAAGATACCATGGGATGCTTGATGTCAACATGGGTTGCACATTTAACAGCCAACTCCATCCATCCATCGTCCCATGTCAATGTTTAAATAGTTTTATACATTATAAGCTCGGCTCTATACTATATGAATGGCGACCTAGGGATAACTGGTTCTTTTCGGCAGAGAGACAGTGTCTCGTTAAAAGGCTGAAAATGTCGGCCAGCGATGAGGCTGGAAATGTGAGGCTGACTGTCTGAACGATTGAGCTGCCAAAATAATTTGTGTTCTTTCACACATTATAATAAGGGCTTAACTCAAGTTTTTCAATCATTGCAGAGATTTCAATGTGTGAATCCAACAGTTTTTGTTTCAAATTCCCCGAGGAATAATTTTCAGCCAGATACGTCCTTGGGCTCCAAAGTAACCCCTCGGAGATGCATAGGATGTGGACTAAGGTGCCGCCACAAGAATGCCCTTTGCCTAAAAGGGTCGGATACATCATCGTCAAGGTCGCTCCTTTATAAAGAAAAACACAAAACGATATTCTGAGTGAATTTGAAGCAGTTCTTTCATTCAACACCTTTTTATTACATCAGAGTGCCTTTTAATTAATTCTCATGTTTGTAGATTAATGGATCAAAGTTCGCTTGAATGACCGAACAGTTTGCTTAAGTTGGAATGCAATCAATTTTAAACTTGAAAGACGATTAACCTAAGACATTTGGGATCAATGTAAAACGCAAATGTCTGGAAAACCAAAAAGAATAAGTCACCAGTTCCAAGTCTTGAAGTATAGCAGGAGATCTGATTTTGTTTCGCCCAAATCCAAAAAATCTTCAGCCAACAAAAATTTGCAGATTTTGACGAATTCTTCCAGTTTAAGAAAAAAAAAAACTTTAAAGTCCGATATTGATGGGAGATCACTTGTGGAACTCATTTTATCATTCTGATAACTTTGCAGAGCTTGAATACGACATAATTTGGAAGCGACCTGGTTGGCCCATATGAATAATACGTAAAGTGAATGTCTCGCAAACGAATTGGTGTTTTCTTTCCATGCTACTTGCAGGTTTGAGAAGTTTTCTAATTCTGGAGAAAAAATCACACAAAGAGCCATGTGACATTCGGAATGGCGGTTTGGCAAATTGAAGTCGTTCAAGCAATCTGGTGACAAATTAGATACAGGCACAAATAAGCCGAAGTACAATTGTTGAAAGCAGATATCTACTGCCACGAGCTGAAGCTAAAGGCCCGGTCACACCTTGACGTTTTAGCCAACGTATGCCGATTTTTGAATTTTTTTTCTCAAACGCTGGCACACGTTGAATACGTTATGGGTAAGTTTTGATAACATTGAGAGCACGCTGAAAAACACTGCCATACGTCGTTGTACGCTGGCTTTAAACGTTGTACTTTTTGGTTGTCCTCAAATTTTTTCATGCTTGAAATTTCACGACGTATGCCGGCGTATGACTCACACGTTCCGCTACGCTGGCCACAAGTTGTATGCACGGTCTGCGATCGTTGACAGACGTCAACACATGCTACTTGTAAGTTAATCATAAGTTGAGACACGCCGAGGTAATGTTTAGCGTACCCGAAACTTATTTCTAACCTATGATTAACATGTTGTTGGCACGTTACGCGATCGTTGCCACACATCGACAGACGTTACTTTTAAGTTACTCATAGGCTGAAAGACGTCGGTATAATGGATCGTCCTTGCGTCAGCGTCCACGGCCACGGCCACGGCCAGGACACTTATTTGCAGCATTCTTCAAACTTTTCTTTGGCATGACGAGGATGTTCACACTTCGATGTCTAGCTTGGCTATGATTCCAATTGTCCATCGGCAGCGTCTATTTAAAATAGTCGAGTTTGAGCGTTTTAACACGTTCAGAAGAAACGCTTCAAATTTCCAAACCCCAGCGTCAAAAAACAAAGGCGAGTGACAGCAATTTAAATCGTTCATTGTAAACAATGAAAATAGCTGAGTGGTACCGTTTAAAAGTCGTTGAGTGTAAAATAAATCCAATTGTTGAGCGCAAGCGTCTACTTTCAATAGTGGAGATGCAGCCATTTAAATCGTTGAGTGGCAGCCTATGAATAGCAATCCCTACGTCACCGGCAAAGATAAACTGCTGCACGATATGGATAAGTTAGGCTATCGTTGGGCATAGTTTGTGAACGCCGGCTTCACGATAATTATTCGTTGGTATACCGTATCTATAAGTTATAGAAACGCTCTATGCACATTATTAGTTCATTGTGCATTTGTCCAACCCGTTATGAATAGACCTAAATCGTAAAAACAAGCCATAGCTCATTGTTGAAAAAGCCCCAATAAAAAATTAGCCGCGAAGAACTTCGACCAGTGGTGCAAAGATATCTCCTACCCGTGGACACGCGGACGCAAGGACGATCCATCATAACCCACACCCTCCCCCTCACACTCACCTACTACTGCCAACATGAACAAACTACTACTAATACTAATACTAATACTAATACTGATAATGATACTGATACTGTTAATGCTGACATGGACATCGACTCAAAAAAGGACTCGAAAACACTTTTGAGTTTCCCTTTTATGAGCAGCATTTTTATATACCAATTCCCAAAACCGCTGGAAACACATCTTTATATGGCAGTTGTAAGTTAGAAACACGTTAATTTATTTTTTTGTCGACCGGAAGATGTCATTGGAATACGTCTACATACGTCGATGTGAGTTGGGACTACGTAAAGAATTGGTTCAAAGCACGTCAAACATAAGTTAGAAATAAGTTTCGCGTAAAAAAGACATTACCGCGACGTGTTTCGGCTTATGAGTAGCTTATAAGTAGCCTCTGTGGACGTGTGTAAGCGTCCGCATATCGTGTGTAAAACTTATCCCCATGGCAAGATCGCCAAGGTGTGACCGTGATGTTGTCACTTCCATTTCTACGGCAGTTATGATTCGAATTGTTGTGCGTCAGTCTTTTAATAGGCTACGTCACGACATCGCCGCTGACTACAGATAACTCTGAGGTCTGATGGCAACCGTGGCTGCCGATTAGAACTGCCGAGCTGAGCAAGGTTTTCGCTCCTTGGTTCCATGTTACCTTACCATTGGCACACAACCCTAATTCGAGATAATGTCCTCAACAGCCATCTGCCTATTTATTTTGTATGGCCAAGCAAACCGTAGATGGCTGTTGGGTAATCAAGGAGCCAATCAGTGGGGCACAACTTACCATCTAACTAAACTTACACATGATGTCGGACCAATGGAGGAAAGGACAAAAGCGAGCAGGTCGGAAACGTTTAACAAATCAACCATTACATTTGACCTGAAGAACATTGTAACATAAATTAGAACGACACTCAGTAGAGCACATCTGCCAGGCTGAACAGTTTAGGTTTTGTATCCCACTGATAGGCCAGATGTGCATCCGGACCTGAACCAAAATCTCATCAGTTTGTTCTTGTCAACTACCCAACTCATGTACAATGTTTTGTTATAATCTGTCCACAACGTTTTAAAATATCATGCTATACTGTATACCATTTTTGGGCCAATCTCTCAATTGTGAAGAATCGCTTTGGAAATTCTAATATCTGGATCCGTAACCTGATTTTAACCAAAATGGAATGAATTTGTCCTTGTCACACACTCAACCTGTCCACTAAGTTTCGGACTTAGTTGGCTTTCTTGTTTCGAACATCCCTTGCTGGATGCAGCGTTGAATGCTTTTCTAATCTCCAAATCCCTGGATGTCTTCTTCCCACATACACACGGTGAGTTGCAACCTCATGCTGATGATCCAAATTATGTAACGGGTGACAGACAACATGACAGATGTACACCCAACAGATGGTGAACTTCATCCAGATGTGAAGGCTGCTCGAATCCTTTTTTAAAAATTAGTAAACCAAACAAATCAACTGATGAAGTGTGTGAAGTAGATGTCTTACACAAATTCACAGAACTCCTTCGTTCACAGATAGAATCCTTCTCAAATGACCGTACTGCAAAGCTATGGCTGGAATACATGAATATGGTTTGCATTCTGCGAAAGTTCATAAAGGCCGTGTGGTTGGGAAACTGGTCCCTCCATTTGGAGGCACTTTCCGAAAGTTGCCCTACCTGGCTCCTTCTGGCCATTCTCTCAATGCAAAGTCAGCCAGAATTTACCTGCAGTCCATGCTCAGTTTGGAAAATGAGCACTCAAAGGTACCCCAGTGCTTTAAAGGAAGGTTTCATGTTACCAGAAGAAGTACTCGTACCTGGGGTGGTTTGTCTACAGACCTCATGATCGAGCCAGTGCTCGTGAGAAGTATGAATACAAGTGGGGGTCTAACGAGGCGTGGAGGCATGACAGAGCAGCAACGCATGACATGGTTGCTATCCATGCCAGCTTGTACTGAGATAAACGAGGCACTGCAGGAAGTTGCTGGTGTCAAGTACACCTCGAGTGAGCAGAACAAGAGGATGGCAAAAGTCAGACAACATCGTGATGTGAAGGACTCGCATACCTTACTGCTGGCTCTGGCAGGCAGAAATCCATTTGAAAACATTTCAGCCTTGAGGATCGTTACAGATATCCACAGAGGCAGTTTTGTTAATGTCAACAATGCAAGAGTCATTATGGAAAAGGTCGTGGATCCATGACAGACCAGTCAATCACCCAGTAACGATTCAAGCATAGTGATCAAGCTATCACATACTCCTCAAAATCAACAGTATGAGTTAGTAATTATGAGATTCAAGTAGATCCCCAGCTGCTCTTCCAATGCCTTATTGTTGCAGCAAAATCAAGTGATGTTGCAAATAAATGTTCTGCTTTGAATTGTGTAGCCATCCACCAGCTTTGTTAGATGAATCAATGATGTTAGATGAATCACATCCACCTGTTTCTTCCCTTCTTCTCCTACCTGTTCCCCCTCTCTGCCCCCCTCCCCTCCCCTTGCTCTTCCTCCACCTCCCCTTGCTCTTCCTCCCTCCCTCCCCTTGCTCTTCCTCCCTCCCCTTGCTCTTCCTCCCCCCTCCCCTTTCTCTTCCTTCCCTCACCCTCCCTTTCCTCCTACTTCTTCTTCTCTTTCTCCTCCTCCTCCTCCTCCTCCTCCTCCACCCCCTCCTTCTCCTCCACCCCCTCCTCTCCCTGGTTTACAACCTCCAACTACGACTACCAGTGCCCCCCCCCAGACTGGGCTTAACGCCCCCACACTCTCTGAGCTACCTCAACCTTTTTTTTTTTACAAGGAAATTTTTCACAAGAGGAGGTCATTCGGCCCCTCATGCCTACGCCACACCAATACCAGATTTATTAAATCTGTCAATACCTTGCAGTACTTCTGCTAAAGATAACAACATCTCTATCATCATCACTAACGACTCATCGAAGGATGTAACCACTGAGAGTGTCCCTCCTGCATCTTTCGTCCCCCTCCTGAATCAACCATGGATCTTGAGCAAATGGGCGAAGGCCCTGAGGAAAATTTGGACGATGGTTCAGATGGTTGCTCCTCTCTGGCGTCGAGTACATTTGATGAGGAGTTCCCTCTAAGATTGTTGTCTTGATGATAGTGCAATTTCTATTTCCGATATCTCAGATTTTTTTTTTGCAAAAAACTACTTGTAAGAAGCGGGTAAACCAAAATGATTTTTCCCCAACTTGTGTGCCTTTGTTCAAAAAGTGCAAATCATTATTAAGAACCCAGAAGCTGTTTTCATTTCTAGCACTTCTTGCAAAAGTTTGAAAAAATACATTCTTAAAACATGCATAAACATTCTTTGACCCCCCCCCTTTCTATTATGATCATAACAAGTTTAAATATAAAGGGAGGACGTAATCCTTTACGTTAAGTCCAAACGATGCAGTTAGGTAATAATGTAAAGGTAGATATTCTTCTTTTACAAGAAACTAGTGCGACTGTGAGTTGCATGGCAGACTGGAGGTTGAAGTTGAAAGGCACTTGGTGTTTTTTAGTAGCACGGCCTCCGTGAGTGCCGGTATTGCTTTTTATATTTCTGCACGTCTTCCCATCTCCTCTCTTGTTTTTAAAGAAATTTTTCCTGTATATTTATCTGTAATTTATTTTATATATAACCGTCAACGGATTTTAATTGTCAATGTTTATGCCCCAAGTGACAGTACAGTCAGAAGAGCTTTCTTCACTGAATCCTTCACTTTTCTTAATCATCTCACCCCTGATACACTATTGTGTTTAGGTGGTGATTTTAATTGGTTTAGGCAGTAACAATTATTCCTCTTTTAAATTATTCCTTTTTAAAATAACCTTTTAAACAATTTTGGCTTCGAATTCTAGAATTATGGAACAATTTCACAAATATTTGTCAATGGTGGGATTATATAAAAGTACAAATCCGAGTCTTCTGTTCACAATATAGGAATAACTTCACTAATGTAAAGCAAGCTAGGATAAGTATTTTAAAGAAAGAAATCCTTAATTTACAAGATAGCATGATTAATATTGATAAGGATTACGATGCCAGTGGCTTTATGAGAAACAAGCCCCATTGAATTGTTAAATTAAAGAAGATGCTCTCGGTGTGTGAACCTAACTTAGAGTTTAAGGCCTGTCGACTTCAGAAACATTCTGCAAAGACTTTTTTAACTTTGAAAAAAACACAAAGACTAATTGTTTTCTGTTAAGCTTACGTTCAAGTGATGGACAAGTTATTGAAGACAATGCTCAGTTGAAGTGTTTTCTTCGGGACTTTTTTAAGAATGTTTTTATCACAAAGAAAAGGAATGAATGAGCAATGTCTGATTTTACCCAAAATTTACCACAATTGGAAGAATCACAACAACACTCTTTAAGGGGCTGTCACACCTTGACGTATTAGCCAGCGTATGGCAAGGTATCAAAATGTATGTAAAACGCTGGCGTACGCTGAACTATCGATGTTTTTTTTATTTTAAGTTTTGGGCGTATAATAACGTGTTGGACGAATGTATAACATATTAGTAACGTACACAGAACGTTTCAATCACATATAGATAACTTATACCAACGAATGCTGAGCGTGTTGTCGGCATTCACAACCTATGCCCAACGGTAGTCTAACTTATGCATAGCGCGGCAGCGTATCGCCGACGATCACATGGCGTAGGCTATTAATAGGCTGCGGCTCGACAATTCAAATCATAACCGCACTAGACATCGACGTGTGAAGCCGCTGTCACACCTTGACGTTTTAGCCAGCGTATGCCGACGTATGAAAAATTTGCCAAACCAAGGTGGCGTGTTACCTCGACGTGTTTCGACTTATGATTAACTTACAAGTAACGTGTGTCGACGTGTGTCAACGATCGCGTAACGTGCCTACAACTTATGGCCAGCGTTATGCGGAACATGTGAGTCATACGCTGGCTTACATCAAAAAATTTCAAGCATGGAAATTTGTCTAACAGCTCGGCGTACTATTACATATGCCAGCATACTACGACATATGCCAGCGTGCTCTTAACGTATACAAACTTACCCCTAACGTATTCGATGTGTGCCAGCATTTTAGCCAAACTTTTCATACGTCAGGAATATGCTGGCGAAATCGTCAAGGTGTGACAGGGCCTTCAGAACAAGATTTTACTGTAGATGAACTTTTAATAGCTCTTAATGACCTTCATGATATAAAGCACCTGGCTTTGATGGTTTACCTGTTGAATTTTATGAAACATTCTGGGATTTGCTTGGACCAACACTTTTAGAGCTTTTAAGTTTAGTTTACAAGAAGGTTTGTTACCTTTAAGTTGTCGCCGTGCAGTCGTGTGCCTTATCCCAAAGAAAGGAGATCGGCAGACTTTACAGAATTGGCGGCCTATTTCTCTGCTTTGTGCTGATTACAAAATCTTTTCAAAGGCCCTTGCAAATCCTATAAAGCCATTTCTTAGCTTTTTTATAATGTCTTTGTATTATTGGTCTATGCATGACAATTTTTTAATTCGGGATTTGTGCTCTGTCTCTGCTTCTCAAAAGCAGAATGCTGGCTTGTTTTTACTTGACAAAGAGAAAGTCGTTGATACTATTATTCATGATTATGTATTCCATACCTTAAAACAGTTTGGTTTTGGGGCAACCTTTATTTTCCATGTCTAATTGTTCTACAATCTTGTTTTTAGCATCATCAAAGTCAACAATAGTTTATGTGCACCACTGATGGTTGAAAGAGGAGTCCATCAAGGGTGTCCTTTATCAGGCATTCTCTACTCTCGCTGCATTGAACCCCTACTAATTCGTCTTCGTGCTAGTTTGCCAGGGTTTCTCGTGATACCAACTGAAAGACCAATTGCCATCTCAGCATATGCTGATGATCTGTGTGTTGTGGTGCATAAAGATGATGATGTCACCATTTTACTAAATTACTTGGAAAAATTCTCTTCGGCATGCACAACTGTAATAAATTGAAACAAATGTAAAGCTCTATGGATTGGCCATACCCTGGCTACTGGTTTGCCTCATATTCCCAGAGACTTGCAGTGGGAGAACGAAGGCATCTATTATCTAGGTGTTTACATAGGCACTCCAGCTTTTATGGCTAAGAACTGGTTAAATATAGTTAACAAAATTGATAATGGACTGGAGAGGAGATTGGGACCATACGCTGTGCAGAGCGTTGGTGCTGCCTAATCGGTCTCCTTGGCTATTGGGCACAATCCTGGACGATTCGCCACTCCGCCACAGTATACCAGCAAGCTTGCACTCATTCTGCTGACCTTGGAATGATGACAGGCCGAGTTCACCCCACCTGTATTAATTCAACAGCTGAGCAGGATTTTAACTCAGGACCCTAGGATCCAAAGCCCGCCACCCTAACCAATGAGCCAACACCAGACATAGACTAGAAAAGTGGAGAGGAATTTTACCTACATTGTTGAGCAGAGGTCATGCCTTCGTGATTAATAATCTGTTGGCTTCCTTGTGGCACAAAATGATCGCCTTGCACCCTCCTGAAGCACTGTTACTGACAATAAAGAAACATTTGCTTGATTTTTTTCTGGGGTGACAAACATTGCGTCAAGCAAGAAATCTTTTACCTTCCTTTGGCATATGGTGGCTATGGTCTCATTGACATTGTCAGCCAACTAATTGCCTTTCGAGTCATCACTGTCCATAACTTTCTTTTTTCACATCGATGCCATGGCGGCCCACTGCCAACTATCTGCTAAAAATGGCTGGCATGCTTGATTTCAATAAATAACTTTTTCTCATGGACCTGCAACATGTGGACATCTCTCCATTGCCTTTGTTCTACCAAGACCTGGTGCAAGCCTGGCAGCCTCTTGTGGTGCTCCAACAACTTTGTTGATGAGCACATCTTCTACAATGCACTCTTTCCTAATATACCTCGATCACG
Source organism: Eptatretus burgeri (assembly GCF_056783735.1). Taxonomy (NCBI): domain Eukaryota; kingdom Metazoa; phylum Chordata; class Myxini; order Myxiniformes; family Myxinidae; genus Eptatretus; species Eptatretus burgeri. The sequence continues at coordinate 110,237,496 of NC_140961.1, read as the reverse complement.
TATGCCTGGTATTGGCTTAATGGTTAGGGTGGTGGGCTTTGGATCCAAGGGTCCTCAGTTCAAATCCCGCTCAGCTGTTGAATTAATACCAGGTGGAGTTAACTCGACCTGTCATCCTTCTGAGGTCAGCAAAATGAGTGCCAGCATGCGCATATGCTGTGGCGGAGTGGTGACCCATCCAGGATTGTGCCCAACAGCCAAGGAGACTGCTTAGGCAACACCAATGCTCTTCACAGAGTATGGTCCCAATATCCTCCTCCTCCTCGATCACGTGCTTATGTACAATTTTTCATAAGCTCTGGTGTATGTGTCATATGAGACCTGCGGAACAGGAACGAAACATGGCACTCAGCAGGGCATATTGCAACTACTGTTGGAATGTGCTCTCTAAGAACTGTCTCCCAGCTAATCCAGGAAGTTCTGCAAACCCTGAGAGGTTTGGGGCTCCATTTTGATGCCAATAATGCTGTCCCTGTAATCCTTGTTCCATTTGTTCTGCAATTACATATAACATCAGCTGCATTAGGAGAAACTGTGATCCTGTCTTCCTCTCCATTTCCTAGTGTTCCACTTCCTAGTTCTAGTTCCTAGTGTAGTGTTCCTAGTTCCACTTGCTATTGTTGCTAAAAAGTACCTGAACTACGTTCGTGTTACTATCAGGCATCCTTATGTGTGCAAAGATAGGTTTGGATCCTGATGGAAAGGGATGCTACCTCCAGGGTCTCCCCCGTGCCCACAACGGGCCCTCATGTATGTTCTGCCAATTGTAAAATGGACTGGTGATATCTTTTGGAGAATTGTACATTTGCTTTTATCCACGAATGTTTTATTACATCATTTTAATGTTTTAAATTCCATTCCGTGCCCCTTTTGTACGGCCTCTGAATATTTACGTCATGCCTATGTTGACTGTGCAAGACTGACCCCACTTTTCACTTTGTTATCACAATTGTGTTGTCACATGAAAAAATTTTCTTCCTGTACTTTTATTTTCAGATTTCCGTTAAATTCCAAAAATCTATGTTTAATCTGCTCTCGCCAATTTTGTAATAGCCGAAGGGAATCTAGCAATTTATAATACAATGAAAGCTAAACTTCTTGCAAACCCTGATGCTGATTACAATGTTTTAACAATTTTTAAGGCCCTTGCCGTAGCCAGACTACGTGCAGAATTTTATTTTCATCAAAACATAAATAATTTAGAACTGTTTAAGCAGAAATGGGGTTACAGGAACGCATTGTGTAAAGTAGACCATAATGACCTCATTCTTTCGTTTTAACTGTGTACTTGTATTCTCTTTAATCCTTTCCTTTCTTTTAATGACTTGTTTCGAATGTCATGTGTAACTGTTTTTCTGAGCTTGTACAAATAAAGGTACACAAAAGTCAGTCTCTCCGAAAGGACCGTGTAGCAAACCCTCCCATCTATTTTTTAAACAATCCACTTGAGGAAGTTCATTCATTCGAATTCCTGCGTCTCACCATCAGCCGTGACATTTCTTGGGCAAACCACGTTTCAAAGTTGGTCTCCAAAGCCAGTCGCCATCTCGGCATCCTCCATCGTATAAAGTCCTTCTTGGCACACCTGACTCCTATCCACCAACAAGGCCTTCATCTGCAGCTCAATGGAGTACTGCTCTCCCCACTAAACTGGCTTTACTGCCTTCCACCTTGCTCAGCTTGACACTGTGGAATCCAAGGCCTTCAAGATCATTGGAATATCTGTGCTGAGGCTGTCTATGTGCCTATCACTCTCCAATCGCAACCAGGTCAGGGGTCTCTCTGTCTTTGACTGCTTCCTCTTTTTTTGTTGCACCCACTGCTCTTTCTGTACTTTGTCCCCCCATGTTTCTGCTGGGCACACATGTTCCACCATCAACTCCCTTCTGTTTAAAATACCTAAATCCAGGATCACTGTTCACATCCACTCATTTGTTTCTCTTTTTCCCCACCTGTGGAACAAACTTACACATTCTCTTAAATCTTATTCTTCCCTCAAAATCTTCAAAACAGCTGTTTTTCATCATCTCAGATCATCCCCAATCAAAACCATGATCTTTTCTATCCTCACGAACAACACCCATCCCAACCCAAGCCATTCTCCTTCCAAATTTCCAATTTTTCACTCCTGAGAGTTTCTTTCTGTATCCATCTTGTGCTCTCCTGCCCCCCCCCCATTCCTCCCCACACCCATTGTTTGGCCAAGTCTCACTCTATCTTGGCCTTATACCCCGCCCTTCTCAATCTGTTGGTGTCCCCCCTCTCCCTTTCTTTCTCTCTGCTGTTCCTTTTGTTTCCTTTGGCCTGTTGTGTCCTGATCCATTCAGTATACTAGCTCTTCCACAAGCCTCACCTATGTATAACCAAAAACAAAAGACTCTTTCAATACTTTATACCCTTTAGACACCTTAATATGCTATAGACCCTTTCGACCCCAACTAATACTGGAATGTACACTTTGGACCTTTAGACCCTGTAGATCCTTTATATTGTTACGTGTTTGCTGGCTGGGTCACAAGTGGCCTCTCTCAGACCCACTTCCCGACCTTTGACCCTGAAGCCGACGAGCTACAGACAACTCCACAGTATGACTGGTTTATAAGCAACCACGGATGTCGTCTGAGATGATTAACTGAAGTAGGATCCTTGCATCCAATTCCTGCATGACCTTCCTTGTAAGATACCCCCCTCACCCCTCCACCAGATAGGGAACTGTGCTCTTGGCACCCCACCGTTACTTAGATCAAGTATGGCCGAGTGGAACTATGAGTGGGATGTCAGCGAGTCTGATCATAGCAAAACTGCAGGACAAAATTCCCATTCACTATTTGCACAATAGTGTCGAACCATTGGAGAAAGAGACAAACGAACAGGTTAGAAACAAAAAGTCTTGTTGAATAAAAGCATGTATTTACAGCGGTGCAGTGTCACATAAGAAAGAATCTTACCCCTATACATGCAAGCCACTTCGGCAATCCTCAACATAAATCCACAGACATAGGCACCTCATTCATTCCATAAAGTGAGACAAGGAAGTTTGATACACAGAGAGATAAAGAAGGTGGGACTTTATGGCTACACCTCACTCAGCCAATGCAAGCCTGTATGCTTAAGTGGTTCCAATGTGAAAAGGGGAGGGGGATGAAAGAAGAGAGGGTGATGATGTGATGCGCCATATGGGGAGAAATGCGGTGAATTATTCATAATGTGTACAGAAAATTGTGAATGCATGTCAGTACCCTTGCTCCAAGTGAATTGAAGGGAAATCGTTCATAACTCTTCCTGCTTTCCAAGTAAATGATTAGAAGTAGGGAAAGCAAGAGAAAGATCGTGTAAGTCAGTGTGTAATTGCCTGCATGTCCAGGGAAATAGCTCTGCAACCGGTTCAACCATTCGCTCTGCAGCTGCTTCGATCACTCGCTCCAGAGCCCATCTGCTCCACAGCTCGTGCTCATTCGGGTCGTTCTTGGAGGACTCCTTCAGATCTCTCTGCTCCCTGGATGTATGCGACCCTGCTTGCTGTACGACCCGGACTTATAAAGTCATTTGCTGAAGCATGGTCTGGGACGGTTGGTGCGCTGATGTTGCCAGGTGGTTCTCATTGGCTGTGTTCTTGGCTCCGTGACAGAGTCGACGACCAGTCTCACCCATCTGCGGTGCTTTGTTCAGATGCTGTCTCGTCTTGCGCTTGCTGTTCCCTTGTGCTACTTTGCACTGTTCCTTTTAGCATTTGCTTGGGATTGTGAGTAGAGGATAAATGGGGTTTCTGAGGCAGCCATTAAAATGAATTGGGGAAAAGGGGAAAACTTTCTGACTCAAGCCCCAAAAGCCCAAAATAGGAGACTGATTTCTTCCCCCTCCCATACAAGCAAATGTCAAATTGAGACTGATTTTCTCCCCCTCCCATACAAGCAAATGTGATATAGGAGACTGATTCCCCCCCCCCCCCCCGCTCCCATATAAGCAAATGTAAAATTGAGACTTACTGATTGAAGCAATTCTTCCCTTTCATATTTTCATTCCACTCAAAGAGCGAACCAATGAATATTTGTCCATGTTCCACTTGTTTTCCATGTTTTCCATTTAAATACCAAGGCTGATTACATCTCCACTCTTTGGTTTGGTTATTGCTTGGTTCTATCACTTATAAATCAGCAAAAAAAAGGCATGAGCCTGTAAAAATTCCCAACCAAATATCTTAACACTTATACTTATAACCATAAGGGAGACTATTGATTCCATTCTCTAAAATATATATTTTATCAGCAAAAGCTCCTTATGCTTTCTTATTTATCTCTTCTGTATATAATTGATGTTAATAACTTCTTATTGTATTCATTTTTCTGTATTCTTCCTTCTCTAAGATTAAACAGTTGTAATAATGTTTAAAGTTTATTGTTTCCTTGATTATATTTTTCTCTATTCCCTTTAGCTTCTTATCACACCTTTTAATGTTATTATTATCAATATACGTAAAAACATGAGACTTTGATGTCAATCCTATAAATTCACTCATGACCTTCCCACCCAATTCATCTTTAAACTTACCAATAACCTTTTTATTCATTGATGAAAACAACACATGACCTGACTTATAATTACTTGTATCATATATATCAATATTATCAATCATATCCTCAAATACATCACTTGTCTTAATTTGGAATATAAAACTATCTGTATCCATATATAACAATGACACATTATCCTTATACTTTGATTTTAAATTATTGTAGTAATAGTCATATATTAACAACTTTGACACAGTCAAGAATTGATGTTCCTATATAAATAGGTTTATCCATTTCAATACTTTCTTTTTTCAAATGAATAGCACAAAAGTTCTCTGAAAACACCTCCGCTCGTTCAAAACTTGGTCGATTAATTAACTTTGAAGCCTGTTTCCAAGATGTAGCAAGTCTTATGTTTTGTCGATTCCTGACATTTTCCATAGTCTTTCCAAATACAGCATTATTCATTAATTTATAAAAGTCCTTCTCAAAATCTGTTTTTGGTTCTGTTCTCCTTTTTGTATGAAAATCAATATACTTCTTTAACCAATGACTTTGTTCAAATTTCAAAATCCTATGAATTTTCCTCACTCTCAACCCAGCAGATAAATATTGTCTCAAGTTCCGTTGATGCAAAACATAACGTTCTTTATCATTTAATGTAGTAAGTAGTTTTTCTGGAGATTTACCTTTTATATTGAATGACTGTTGGTAATCACTTAACCATTCTTTTCTTGGATTTTCTTTGTCAGGGGCATAAGGTAGGTCTTTATGTTTGTGATGAAGTTCTTATGGATATTTTAAATCAACCTCAAAATAATATCCAACTTCAGCTTCATCCAATTCTTTTTGAGAGGAGACAACAATGTCTTGTAAACTTTTCATAATGTTTTTCTTTAACCAATTTAAGTTTTCCATCAGATAAAGATTGAGACATAGCCCACCCATACAAATTGTTATCATCATAATACATCAGGTAAGAGTTGTGCTCATTCTTATTATAATCAGGAAGATATTTGTTATTGCTTTAGCATATCTCTTGGAACATACTTGAGATATTCCTCCTCTTTTAGCCTTCTTTATCATTAAAAGCATATCTGTATCACTGATTAATTCCAAATTTTGTTTTGTCATTTTTAACATGGCACACCAACCCAAACCCGGGGCTATGTAATAGTGAACGGGGTCGAGTCCATAATAATTTTTTATTATGACAGACTGTTCTAAAAGTTTCAAACACATCAGCCAGAAACAATACATCAGTTTTAAGATACAAATCATGATATTCTCCAAGATTCTTTTTATTAAACTTCTCCCAAACCTTTTTTGCTTGTGTATAATCTCTATTTGAAATATGAGTTTTATTCAACTTGCTATAGAAACTTTCCCTTGAAGGAAGTTGTGTTTCTTTAAGCTTCTCAAATTAATTCATATAGTCATACTTATATATTCCCTTTTGTGATAAAAGATCAATCTCTTCTTGATTTGACAAATGTGATTTAAGATTTGGTAAGTTTTAATATTTGATGCTAAGTTAGATAATGGACTTGCCATAAACTTGTATGTGTCAATAAATCTGATATGGGTTATGGGGGATGTATGAATTGTTTTTGTGAATGAGATGTATTTTTGATGTGTGTTAGGAATGGCAGAAATATCTCCAGATGTCTTTGAAATTTCATTTATAAATAGATGTGTGTCATAGTGAGCATTGTTGTGAAGAAAGAGAGGAAGAAAGTTTGGAGGCTTGTAATAAAGTGTGCAATGGGAATGTGCTGGACCTCTATATTTACCAGTAAAATGACAGTGATCCGTAACCTTGACATCTGCCTCAATTTTCTACTCACAAATATGACAGATACTGTTCTTTCTAAATTCCTTTTTCTCTCCCTTTGTTAATGACATTGGTTTGTTGGTTTTAACCATTATATCTCTTAGTCTTATACAGTTTTCCAATCGTCTTACAAACTCCTCTGAGGCATCTTCTCCTCTATAAATTTCTAACTTGTATTCATTACCAACAGATGATTTGATATAATAACAGAAACCACAAGGAGTATGTTTTTGATATTTATTTGTGTATGATTTATTTGGATTTGGAGAAACAGTATCTTTCTTTTCTGATGAAAGCATAATGATGAATAATAAATTTTTGATGAAAGCAGAATGTGATTTTTCCTTTGAAGTAAAGTTGAGAAGGTCAATGTGTGTTTCATCAAAAATTTATCAAGATTAACCAAATCACAACTATACAAGAGAAAATGTAAAACGTATCCTTGAAAGAGATGTCTCAACTCTTTTCACACAAAAGAACGATGAAATCAACATTCAAAATATTGTAGTAATCATAAATCAACCGGAATCAATTTTCCAAAAGCAGGTTCAAACATATCATTTAAAGATTTTAACAAATCTATAAAACATCCGTTTGTGATATATGCTGATTTTGAAAGTATCCTTGAAAAGATAGATACTGTTTCTCCAAATCCAAATAAATCATACACAAATAAGTATCTGAAACATACTCCTTGTGGTTTCTGTTATTTCTCAAATCATCTGTTGGTGATGAATACAACAAGTTAGAACTTTATAGAGGAGAAAATGCTTCAGAGGTGTTTGTAAGATGATTGGAAAAAGACTGTATAAGACGAAGAGAAATAATGGTTAAAATCTATAAACCGATGTCATTAACAAAGGGAGAGAAAAAGGAATTTAGAAAGAACAGTATCTGTCATATTTGTGAGGACAAAATTGAGGGAGAGGTCAAGGTGAGGGATCACTGTCAACTTCCTGGTAAATATAGAGGTCCAGCTCATTCCCGTTGTAATCTTAATTACAAGCCTCCAAATTTTATTCCTGTCTTTCTTCACAACAACGCTCACGATGACACACATCTATTTATCAATGAACTTTCAAAGACATCTGGAGATATTTCTGCCATTCCTAACACAGATCAAAAATACATCTCATTCACAAAAACAATTCATACATCCCCTATTACCCACATCAGATTTCTTGACACATACAAGTTTATGGCAAGTACATTATATAACTTAACATCAAATGTTAAAAAAAAACAATTCATACATCCCCCATTACCCATATCAGATTTCTTGACACATACGAGTTTATGGCAAGTCCATTATATAACTTAGCATCAAATATTAAAAACTTCCTGAATCTTAAATCACATTTCTCAAATCAAGAAGAGATTGATCTCTTATCACAAAAGGGAATATATAAGTATGACTATATGGATTCATTTGAGAAGTTTAAAAAACACATCTTCCTTCAAGGGAAAGTTTCTATGGCAAGTTGAATAAAACTCATATTTCCGATAGAGATTTTACACAAGCTAAAAAGGTTTGGGAGAAGTTTAATATAAAGAATCTTGGAGAATATCATGATTTGTATCTTAAAGCTGATGTATTGTTATTGGCTGATGTGTTTGAAAGTTTTGGAACAGTCTGTCAAAATAAAAATTCTTATGGATTAGACCCCGTTCACGATTACACAGCCCCGGGTTTGGATTGGAGTGCTATGTTAAAAATGACAAAACAAAATTTGGAATTAATCAGTGATATAGATATGCTTTTCATGATATAGAAGGCTAAAAGAGGAGGAATATCTCAAGTATGTTCCAAGAGATATGCTAAAGCAAATAACAAATATCTTCCTGATTATAATAAGAATGAGGACAACTCTTACCTGATGTATTATGATGCTAACAATTTGTATGGATGGGATATGTATATGAGGATATGATTGATAATATTGATATATATTATACAAGTAATTATAAGTCAGGTCATTTGTTGTTTTCATCAAAGAATAAAAAGATTATTGGTAAGTTTAAAGATGAATTGGGTGGGAAGGTCATGAGTGAATTTATTGGATTGAGATCAAAGTCTTATGCTTTTACATATATTGATAATAATAATAATATTGAAAGGTGTGATAAGAAGCTAAAGGGAATAAAGAAAAATATAATCAAGGAAACAATAAACTTTACACATTATTACAACTGCTTAATCTTCAAGAAGGAAGACTACAGAAAAATGAATGCAATAAGAAGTTATAAACATCAATTATATACAGAAGAGATAAATAAGAAATCATTAGGAGCTTTTGATGATAAAATATATATTTTAGAGAATGGAATCAATAGTCTCCCTTATGGTTATAAGATATTGGGTTGGGAATTTTAACAGGCTACTGCCGTGTTTTTACTGATTTATAAATGATAGAACCAAGCAATAACCAAACCAAAGAGTGGAGATGTAATCAGCCTTGGTATTTAATGGGAAACATAAAGAATGTGAGAAATATCAAATAAGTCTTATTGAAGAAATAACCGGGGTAAAAGTAGATGAAATAAATAAGCGGATAAATTTAATTACAAATAAGTTGGAGGATGTAAAGAAAAAAAATTATATCCTTGAATGGAGTGAAAACTTTGATGGTTATCAATTGAACAATGGAATTTTTTTTTTACTACAATCTCAAAATGATATGTGGCTCTGAAGGTGGTCAAATATGAACATTAAGAGAAGTTTATCATTTCATTTCTGCTCAACAAAGACATTTAAACCATGAACCAAGTTCCAAAGTAATTTTTGTGAATATACTCGATGGTGATGAATGTGAAATAAAAATTAAGTTATTCCCTAAATTAGAACATGGACAAATATTCATTGGTTCACTCTTTGAGTGTAATGAAAATATGAAAGGGAAGAAGTGCTTTAATCAGTAAGTCTCAATTTTACATTTGCTTGTATGGGAGGGGGAGGAAATCAGTCTCCTATTTTGGGCTTTTGGGGCTTGAGTCAGAAAGTTTTTTTTTCCTTTTTTCCCCATTCATTTGAATAACTGCCTCAGAACCCCATTTATCCTCTACTGTTGTGGTTTTGTAATGAAATGTAATTGTAATGTAATATTAAGTGTGTTGTGCGTCTATGGATGCACAGTAATTAGGTGCAGAGAACGAGAGAGATTATGAGGATGGGGAGGAGAAAGTAAAAGGGACACAAGAAGAGAGGGGATTTAGCGAAGAGTTACAAAGGGGATTCAAACCTGCTACACAACCGCAATGCATTTCCCTTTCCACTGATACAAGGGGAAAGGCCATCTAAACAAAATTACTATTGAGATATCTAAATTCCAGGGTTCCTTTATGTGATGTATGTAACTCCCTGGGGTCTTACAAAACTGTAACAATACAATTAAACCCCTGAAGAAAATGAAGACCCCTTTAGACACTTTAGATCCCTTCAACATTCTAGATTATTTAGACCCATGAGACTGCTTCGAACCTTTGACGCTTTAAACCCCTTTGAATTTTTAAGACCCTTTTCCCCTTTTTAAGACCCTTCAGATATTTACATCCTTTAGAACCTTTAGAACCTTTCGACCGAACTACTTTTGGAACATACCCTGTAGACCTTTCAATCCCTTAAACCTATGGACCCTTTTGACCTTTAGACCTTTGAAGACCCTTTTGACACTTTCAACACATGAGACCCTTTCATCTTTTGACATCTTAGACCTCTTGAGACTTTTTAAACCCGAACTACGATTGGAACATACCCTTTAAATTTAGACCCTTTATAACCCTTACACCTTAAGACCCTTTACACCTAAATACCATTTTGACCTTTGACTCTTTGAAACGTTTGACCTTGAGACCCTATTAAGACCCTTTAGATGCCTTTAAACATTGACAACCTTTAGATCCTAACTACTTTTGCAATGTACCCTTTGGACCCTGTAGACCTTTAGACCCTTATGACCTTTTAAACCACTTACACCTGGAGACCCTTTGACCTTTAGACTCTTTAGACCCTTTAGACCTTTCAAGACACTTTCAACACTTTAGACCTCTTAAATCGCAGTGACCCTTTGGATTCTTTATAACCCTTTAAAACCCCCATTGGCCATTTTGACCTTTAAACACTTTAGATCTCTTAGACCTGTAGAATATTTTGACTTTTTTTTAGTCCTTTTGAGACTTTTTGTGACCCTTTTATTCCTTTTAAGTCCATTTCAATGCTTTAGACCCTTACATCCTTTAGACCAATTTTGACCCTTTACACCCCATTTAGGGTCTAAATGGTTCAAGGGTCCTTTCACTGTACAAAAGCTAATGGAATGATTTTCATCAATTCAGGATCCACTTGTCTGACAAAGTTTTCACTGCGTGAATTCCGATTCTGTAATCAGGCCTTTCAGCCCCCAAGGCCCATAATTTTCCATCAAATCAAACTTAAAATCGACTTTATCACTAAATGCACGCCAACTATGACCACCCTTTGTCGGGGGATGAGCGTCTGTCCTTCTACGGACTATTCATTCTTCTTACCACCCCTGGGAAAGCAAGAGCAGCAACTTACTCGCCAACATAAGGACTTGCTATGTCGTTAGTTTATTTGTGAAGAAAGTAAAGTTTACAGTGATAGTATCAAAGACCATAAGCTTGAAAGTAAGGAAGTACAAAGTTAGGATGGTAGTAAAGCAGAGAGGGTTCTTTTGTTCAGAGAATAGTTAATGCATGGAATTGTCTTCCTGAAAAGGTAGTGACAGCAGAAACAGTAGATAGATTTAAACTGGAATTCCATACCGAGAAACTTTGGGGATAGAAGGCAGGATTGTTAGGTAGTTTGGGCAATGATGGGTGATTGGATGGATACCTATGTAGTGATATTTATGTCTGTCAAAGTGTCTCGTCAAAAGGTGAATATTTATGTTTGTTCATTCCTCACTCGACAACTCCATTTACCATCCCCCCCCCCCCCGCCCAAAAAAACCCCATAAAATACAAATACCCTGGTGATGTCCCTGTGCCTTCCCACTGCTCCCCCTCCTGAGTCCACTCTCACCCTTCACCTTCACTACCCTGTGAATATAAGTAGATAAACTGATAGATTTTATTAATGTGGCGTTGGTAGAGCACAGACTTGATTGGCCAAATGGACTCCTGTGTCTAAATTCCTTGTGTTTCTTGCGAAAGCATGGTCGATCTTTATTCAGGAGTAAATTCCTTTTGTTCATCTTTTAATCACTGGAGTAATGACGCATGCAATTAATCATGCAAAGAGTGTTTAGCAATTATAGAATAGGGGGGTTTACAGAAAGCTTTAATATCTTGGCAATGCAAGGATGGATTTTAGCCAGGATTGATTGGTTTTTTTGGAGGTGGGATTGTCTTGGAGTGAAGAAAATAATGAATTATGCAGATCCATCGAGTAACGCAGTCCATTTGTATTTTTTTGGCCTGAAGTGGTGTTTTAAAGATGAATTCATGTTTTGTTTTTTTTAATAATAGAAGTATTAAATAATTTAATAAGGTTTGCAATGTATTTATTATGATATTGAGAAACAGAAGGTGTGACAAAGTGAGATTTGTCAGCTTTGTGCCTTGCATGCTGCATTGCCACCACATCAAGCCACAATTAAGCGAATGCGCTATATGTTGTACTGTACATAGGTTTGTGCATGACATCATCAGCACAAAGGAACACAAGGAATTTTTAGAAGTTCCCCCTGCCATATAGAAAGAGGTCGAACTTGTAAAATTTGAATGTCCAGCTATATTGAATGTGATAGACATTGGCTTCAGCTGTCATTGTGGGCTAGAGAAATGAATAGCATTAAGTTTAGTAAAAAGTATTTGAAACACTTTATACTATCTAAAGTCTAAACTCTAAAGCATGAATGAAACCGAATATAATATACGGAGCCCCTTTAGCGACAGAATAAATCAAGGACCAAGCAACTGATAGTACAGCATGATATCAACTGCTGTATTCTCCTGTCCCTGAATCAAGTTAAATTGATGTGTTCTAAGACATGCCTGCCAGCACTCAAAATCTGGCCTCTGATCAAGTACCACTGATGACCATATGGATCTTTATTCCTTGTTCTCTTATTTTTGTTCATCATTTTCCTCAAGAAACAATTACCTCTATATTATTAACAACAGACCTGTCATTGTTATTTATGATGCTAACATGAGGTCCTACCTCCCAGTGGATGTCTATTTGGCTGACTCACTCGTTTATCCAATGGTTCATCGTGGGTGGATGAGTGGTGGGGTATGGGGGGGGGGTAAGGAGGGGGATCAACTACTGCTCCGAGCGCATCGAAGAAAATCCTGGAAGCAGCTGCCAGTTGGCATTACTTCCCATTATTTCTAGAGCGCGTGGCATGCTGGAACAAGCATCACAGATAATTCCTGCAGCCACTCTCCAGATAGCTAGTTCAAGTACCTTTTAAGTAATGTCATCTCAATAAAACAACTGCGATATGGACAACATCCATTACATATTATATTGCAACTTGGCGATGATGTGCTTCAGCAAAACCTAGCCTCCGAAATATCTATACCTGATGGGGTAACTCCAGACGAAAATTGTGCTTTAGGTGGTACTGGAATTTGCTCTGCCTGAGGCAGGGAGGGTGTTCCCTTCATTCCATGCTTCGTAAACACCAATCAAATTCTCTGATCCATTTACTCACATTATGTTCTCCATATTTGGTTTGGGATCAGATTTTTTTTTGTGGATGCATTTGTTAAAACAAACAATATGAAGGACTATCAACACTGAGCTTGTTCTTCCTTATCAAACCATAAAAAGGCAGCTTTTGCAAATAATATGAACATTTATTTTTCATCCAAACCCTTTCATTCTGTTGTGTTCATATCATATTGTAATCTCAACTGTTGTTTTTTCTTGTGTTTCGTCTCTTTTATAAGATTAAAATCTATCAATTTCCCCCACAAATTTAATAATAGCCAGGAACTCATCATTAACTCGCTGCATGTCACTATTGAAACCAATACCCTCATTCAGCTACCTTCTGTATAATTAATGAAGTCGTTTCAAATGTGCTTGTCAGGCAAGATAACCAATTGTGTGTAAATAAAAATAATCAATCAAACTTTTGGTGCAAAAATAAATAAATATCGACAAAAGATGTAGTCACATTCATCAGTGTGGAAGTCTGAAATGCCCTTTGCACCGAGCCCACCAAAAAGCCTGAAATTACTGCAATGGGTGGAACTGGAAGTCTGTTGTAACATCACATGGAAACCTGGTATTTCTCCATCTTTTCAAAATAATGGCTTTTACCAGCAAGAACACGAGGCTGACAAGGTGAAATGCATTTGTTTGATGGCTGCTATGAGCTCATTGTTTAAACTACACCACATTCCTTTTGAACTTTGGAAAAAATGTGGCATTCCTTGTGAAAGGCACCGTTTGACAATTAATGTGGTTCACTTTCACTCGTAAGATGCTCAATTATGTTATGATGGATGTCAGATGTAACGGAACTTCAACTCTTCATCTTATCGCTATATTCGAAAGTTGTAAAACAATAAAACTTTAATTTAATTTGAAACGGGAAGGAGGATTATCATGGAGTAGTAGTACTCCATATAGAGGGATGTTAAGGTGGGAAAAAATGGCTGCCCATTCAAATGTATACACAATGATAGGCTTATCTACTACACTAAAAAGATAGAATATGTTTGTTTGTGTGTTTGTTTATTTGTTCGTCCTTTATAGGCAGCCGAACCGTCGGATGGAATGAGATGAAACTTGGCATGAGTGATCCTTGGGACATGAGAACGGACATAGGGGGGTCAAGTTCAAGGTCAAAGATCACGGGGTCAAGGGGTCAAGGTCATCGGGTAACTTCAATTTCTCAATTTCATCCGATCGAGACGGGACCAACACCATTCGACAGATAATCAAAATTAAATGACACAGTTGATTGACGGCATTCACTTCCGACTTCCAGTTTTCGAGTTATGATGTCATAAATTGACTAAAACGTCAATTTTTCATGTTTCTTTGTCCTTTATAGATGGCCAAACCGTTGGATAGAATGAGATGAAACTTGGCATATGTGATCGTTGGGAACGGACATAAGGGGATCAAGGTCAAGGTCAAAGGTCACGGGGTCAAGGTCACCGGATAACGTCAATTTCTCAATTTCATCCGATCGAGACGGGACTAACGCCATTCAACAGATAACTGCACCCACCCATGGGCGGGTACTTTGCTAATCTACTATACTAAAAAAAATAGAATATGTTTGTATGTATGTGTGTTTGTTTGTTCGTCCTTTATAGGCGGCCAAACCGTTGGATGGAAAGAGATGAAACTTGGCATGATTGATCCTTCAGACATGAGAACGGACATGGGGTGGGGGGGGGGTCAAGTTTAAGGTCAAAGGTCAAGGGGTTAAGGTCACCGGGTAACTTCAATTTCTCAATTTCATCCGATCGAGACGGGACCAACGCAATTCGACAGATAATCAAAATGAAATGACACAGTTCATTGACGACATTCACTTCCGACTTCCAGTTTTCGAGTTATGATGTCATAAATTGACTAAAACGTCAATTTTTCATGTTTCTTTGTCCTTTATAGATGGCCAAACCGTTGGATAGAATGAGATGAAACTTGGCATATGTGATCGTTGGGAACGGACATAAGGGGATCAAGGTCAAGGTCAAAGGTCACGGGGTCAAGGTCACCGGATAACGTCAATTTCTCAATTTCATCCGATCGAGACGGGACTAACGCCATTCAACAGATAACTGCACCCACCCATGGGCGGGTACTTTGCTAATCTACTATACTAAAAAAAATAGAATATGTTTGTATGTATGTGTGTTTGTTTGTTCGTCCTTTATAGGCGGCCAAACCGTTGGATGGAAAGAGATGAAACTTGGCATGATTGATCCTTCAGACATGAGAACGGACATGGGGTGGGGGGGGGGGGTCAAGTTTAAGGTCAAAGGTCAAGGGGTTAAGGTCACCGGGTAACTTCAATTTCTCAATTTCATCCGATCGAGACGGGACCAACGCAATTCGACAGATAATCAAAATGAAATGACACAGTTCATTGACGACATTCACTTCCGACTTCCGGTTTTCGAGTTATGACGTCATAAATTGACTAAAACATTAATTTTTCATGTTTGTTTGTCCTTTATAGATGGCCAAACCGTTGGATAGAATGAGATGAAACTTGGCATATGTAATCCTTGGAAACGGACATAAGGGGATCAAGGTCAAGGTCAAAGGTCATGGGGTCAAGGTCACCGGATAACGTCAATTTCTCAATTTCATCCGATCGAGACGGGACCAACGCTATTCAACAGATAACTGTACCCGCCCATGGGCGGGTATTTTGCTAGTCTACTATACTAAAAAAATAGAATATGTTTGTATGTATGTGTTTGTTTGTGTGTTTGTTTGTTTGTTTGTCCTTTATAGGCGGCTGAACCGTTGGATGGAATGAGATGAAACTTGGCATGAGTGATCCTTGGGACATGAGAACGGACATAGGGCAGTCAAGTTCAAGGTCAAAGGTCAAGGGGTGAAGGTCACCGGGTCAATTTCATCCGATCGAGATGGGACCAACGCCATTCGACAGATAATCAAAATTAAATGACACAGTTGATTGACGACATTGACTTCCGACTTGCGGTTTTCGAGTTATGACGTCCTAAATTGACTAAAACGTCAATTTTTCATGTTTGTTTGTCCTTTATAGATGGCCAAACCGTTGGATATGATGAGATACCTAAGCTGCTGGGGTTAGGGTTCGGGTTAGGGTTAGGGGTTAGTTGTGAGGGTTAGGGTTATGGTTATCTAACCCTAACCCTAACCGTAACAGCTAACCCCAACCCCAACCCCAACCCTAACCCTAACACTACCTTTCCATTCCCTCCCCTCATTCCCTCCCCACCCTATGGGCAGGTACTGTCTGGTAAACTACTATAGAGTGAAGTCATAAGCATTTAAAAAGCATACCTTTAATTCTCGAGTGTTTTCTGAAAGACCACGACATAAAAAATTCCAGAATACATCGCTAAAGTATCACATCGGGAGATCGCTAAAATGCCAATTTGTACTTCTTCTTATTCTGCTTCTTCCCCTCTCAAAACAATGTAAAATTAGAGTCCAACCTACCTCAATAACTGCTGAAGCCGTGATGGTGATTTCAACACGAGGAAGTTACTTTGTCCCTGAGCTGGTGCATACAACCCAAAATTTAAAAATACATCAAACATTAATCATTTTATTAGGAAAATAAATTGAACGTAAATGTGAACTCAACCAAACCAAGCCAGGATCATGGGAGGAGGGAAGATGGACAGTACCATTCCAAAAGCGATACATATCCAAACCATCCCCCAAATGGAATGAAACACGTAATAAACAATTTTATAGCATTGATGGATTTAATCCAACCAAAATAACAAAATATATGAAACATTAATCTTTTTATTATTTTTTAAAAAATGATCCCACAACAAAAGTGAAATGGCAAAAGATGTGGTGATGGTAATGCATACGAGGATTGTGGTGTCTTATTGTGGCATCGTAATGTGGTGCCATTCCTACCTTGTTTGTTTGTTTTGTGTGATTTCATCCTTCTATATTTT
>NC_140961.1:110185522-110215522 GCF_056783735.1 Eptatretus burgeri | reverse complement strand
GAGGCAAACTGGTTGCCGTTGTGTAGCAGAACACATTTCAGTGATCGCTTGCTGCTGTCAATGAACAGTCTCCAATCTTTGGGTTCGTACTGTGGCACTCCAAGCTTGAGCAGAAGCGCATGTCATAAATTGGTGCATGTAGGTATTGTACATTCTTCAGAGTTCGTTATTTCAAGAAATACAACTTTTTTGTATCACATTATTACAAAATCTGCCCCATTAACTTTAGTTTTGATCCACGAACTTTATGCTTTGCCTCACCAATTTTTGGAAGATTTTGAGGTTTTATGACTTCAAACTGATCCCTTTTCAACATAATCACCCAGAACTATCGTACCTGAATACTTCTTGTCATTAAAATAATTATTTCCAATCAAAACAATTATTTGACATGACATTTTACCCCCACCAACTTCTTCTAAAATGCTCCACACATGCGTACATGTGAACAAAAATGTAAAAAACGACATGTGGCCATATCTCAAAAACTTGACCTGATTGAACAAAACTAATGTGAGTTTTGGATTCAGCGCATCAGATTCGTCCTAAATCAGCTTAAAAAATGCAGACAACAAATTTGTTGTTGACCAGTGTTATGAATATCCATGTCCCCACGCACAAGGGGTGCTCAGAAATTTATAACGAGTAGTTGATGAAAAGGCATATTAACAAATGGTACATGTTAAGAAAGAAATTGTAAATTAAATGTACACTGTTGTAATGTTGCAGAACTGTAAGTTTCACATTTATTTATCTTTATCCATCTCAAATTATCACTTTGCAGGTGTTAAGACCCAGGACATGAGAGACCCCAGTGAGAACATGATCTTCCAGTACATGTAAACACAAATATGATATACATATACTGCATAATATTTTGTTGTATTCACACAGAACAAAAATGTTCGTATAATGCAAAGTACAGTGGAAAATCGATATAACGCTCACCGGTGGGGTCCAAAGCGACTAGGGCGTTATAAATGATACAGCGCTCTCCTGATGCAGTGAAAAATATCTTACATTACATACAAACCAGAGCCAAAACACGTGGACATGTACGTCCGCCATCTTGGATTGTTGGGGTTTATGATGAAGCGGTCAAGTTTTTTTTTTTTTGTATGTTTGTTGAGGGTTTAATGGCGCTGTCAGAGCCAGGAGGCTCTATCCACGCCACGCACCAGAATCTGGTCAAACTCGCCTACAGCCATAGCCCTTCAAAGGCAGATACATTTTAAATAGGTCTCCCACATTCCTTCAGGAATTTTAATACTGCCTTACAGAGTTGAGGGTGCTTCCAGTTCATCCGCCGCAGCATCACCTGCAGGTCCAACACCCTTATCCCCATAACTCTTATACGCCGTACGAGACGCTGCCTCGATTCCCCATAGAGAGGGCAATTTAGAAATAAGTGGTTTAAATCTTCAGGTTTTCTGCACACATCACAGAACCCCGTTGGGTGACATCCAATTCTATGGAGGTATGCATTCAAGCGACAGTGCCCGAGTCTTATTCTACAAAGCACGACCTGGTCCCTCTGGGAGAGCCTGGGGAGCTTAACAAGCGGAACCACCTCCGACTGCACCTTGTGAAAAAATCTCCCCTTTGTGCAAGAGTCCCACTGACATTGCCATTTTCCCACAATACGGTCCTTGACCAGACTATTGATTTCTGAAGGTCCCATGGGGATTTGGGTGACATTGTCCATTCTGAGGACCTGCTTTGCCGCAAGGTCACTGGCCTCATTCCCCCCGATGCCCACATCAGCAGGGATCCAGCGCAAATCCACCACCAGACCCCTCCAGTTCATGATGTTATACAAATGCCAAGCTTCTAGGACCAAGTCATACCTGCAGCCACCCTGGAAGGATTCCAGCGCCTGTAATGCCGAAAGTGAGTCCGAGAGGTTAACTGCACTAAGAGGATTGAACTCGATTATCCATTCCATAGCTAGGATGATTGCAAATAGTTCCATCAAGAAAACTGAAAGATGATCGGTTAACCGAAGAACCCTGACTACACGGACATTGGGGATACATATAGCCGCCGCTATCCTTCCTAGAGAGGGTTCTTTGGACCCATCCGCATATATATGCAAAGATTGACTCCAACTTATATTTATAAACTCAATAGCCTGGTTGCGCTTTACCACAGGATTAACTGAAGGCCATTTTTCCCCAGAGATCCATGCAGAGACAGAGGGGTTTGAGTGTCCAGGGGGGCCAAATGGGGACTTTATATTGGGGGCTGACTGGAAGGGAGTCCAGCTTCATTTCCTTGGCTAACTTGACATAGGCCAGGCCAAGAGGCAAGGAGGCAGAGTTGTTGTCTAACTTCAGGTATTCCCAACAATTTTCAAATAAGGATTTGCCAGGATGGCTGTCCCCAGAAGAAATGGATCTATCCCAATATTTCATTCTCAGCATCTCCCATCGAAGGGACAAGGGCATCTCACCTATTTCCACCAGAAGGGCAGACACTGGAGTGCTAGTAAAAGCACCTAAACATACACGAAGGGCTTTTGATTGGACAGTCTCAAGTTTTTTTCGGTTGCTCTTGGCCATATCACCGAAAGCCAGGCATCCGTAATCCAGGTGGTAACGAATTTTAGCTTTGTATATCATGAGAAGACTGTCACGATGTGCTCCCCACTCTGTTCCAGAGAGACAACGTAATAAATTTATGCCTTTGGCACATTTACCTATCAGCTCCTTCACCTGTGGGGTCCAGGTTAGTCCCTTATCAAAGGTGACTCCTAAGAAGGACAACGCTCGAGATGGATGGATGCAAGTGCCATTAATTACCATTGCTATATCATCCGTTTTCTTCTTACGGGAAAATATGATAAACTTGGACTTATCAGCTGATAGTTTAAAACCCCATTCTTCGGCCAATTTCTCCACGAGCCGGATATCACCCTGAAGTTTTGTACTCCAGTCGCAAGATTTTTACACTGAATCCACATAGCAATGTCGTCAGCAAACAGGAATAATTTGGATGGAACTTGCGGATGGAGGCAACATCATTTATCATAATACTAAAGAGTGTTGGGCTTAAGCAGCTTCCCTGGGGAATGCCCTTTTCAGAATGAAACGAAGAGGAGAGGCTCAGGCCAACCCTCACCTGAAATGTTCTATTCAATAAAAAGTCGCCAATCCAATCGTGCATTCTGCCATTGACTCCGAGATTACTCAGTTTATAAAGGAGGCCATTCTTCCAGACTGAATCGTATGCCTTTTGGTTATCGAGGAACACTCCCAGAAGAGACTCCTGATTACCTAGGGATTTCCTTGCATCATTTGCCAGCGCGGAAATGTGATCCATAACGGACCGTCCCTTTCGAAAACCGCTCTGGCCTTTATACAATAGGTTGTTCTTTTCCAAGAAGAAGACCAATCAGTTATTCACCATTTTCTCCATTAATTTGCAAACAACTGAGATAAGGGAGATCGGACGATATGAAGATGGAACAGTGCCATCTTTCCCGTCTTTCAGGATAGGAATTACAATAACGTGTTTCCAATCGCCGGGAAGTTTCCCTAAAGCCCAAATCCTATTGAAGAAACTCAGGAACACTCTCAACACCAGATCCTCCAAGTGTTTGAACATAAGGAACGATAACCGATCCGGGCCTGGGGCGCTATTCTTAACCGAACGAATCACCTGCTTCAGTTCCCAAATAGTGAAGTCAAGATTGAGTGAAGGATTTGAAGGCAGAACTGTATTGGTGATCACTCTGGTTTGACTTACAACTTGGGGAAAACGAGCCTCTAAAACGTCATCCTTTATGATATTCTCACTACTAGAAAAGAACTGGCCCACGGCTTCTGCCTTGTCTGCATTAGAACACAGGGCTATGTTCTGGGAAATAATCACTGGAAAAGATCTACCTCCCGACTTAACTCCCTGTATACTTTTGACTCTTCCCATATAGTTTTGAGAGGGGTATCCGGATTAACTGATGAACAAAATGATTTCCAAGAGGCAGATTTGGCCCGTTTTATAGTTCTTTGGGCTATCGCCCTTTTCTTCTTATACTCGAGAATGTCCTCCAACCTGAGGGTTTTCCTAAGTCTCTTTAGAGCCGCCCATCTTCCCTGGATTGCCAATTTGCAATCCTCATTCCACCAGGGGACCTTAATTTTCCTACCCACTGAAGGAATTGAGGTTGGGATTGTTTCCCAAGCAATGTTATACATAATTTGAACAATATTCTTATTGATGCTATCTATGTTGTGAACACCAATCTCTTCCTTCACTTCCCTGACACATCGATCTGAAAACTGACCCCAATTCGCCTTAGAAAAGTTCCAAGAAGCCGGACCGAGTGAGTCCACAGAACCCCTTTCACATTGAAGATTTGTGATCACAGGAAAGTGATCACTCCCTCGGTTGTCATCATGGACTTCCCAATCGCATCTCGCAGCTTCTATTGAAGAAATAAGAGTGAGATCCAGAGGGGACATCTTCCCTGTGGATGGATTTATACATGTTCCCTGTCTGTCATTTAATATCACCATATCGAATTCATCGATCAAATCCTCAATAATATCACCGTTCCTATCAGTGTCATTGGAGCCCCAGAGAATATTATGGCTGTTGAAATCACCACAGACAAGTACCACCCCCTCACACCTTCTAAAAACCTCCTGAAGACTCTTGTGCATTGATGGTTGGCAAGGATTATAGAAGTTTATAATTGTAACCCTCCCCCTCGAGCCATGGACCTTGATAAGAATACACTCCAGCTCCGTAATGTCTTCCGTTTCCGTGAAGGGAACACCAAATTTCACCATAATGCCACAACCACCCCCTTTACCTCGAGCTCTATCCATATGAATAAGGGTATACCCCGGCATATGGAATCGATTCTGCTCCTTGAGCCATGTTTCTTGAAAACAAATAATATCCGGTTTAGTTAACAACTCAGAGACGTATTTTTTTTAATTCTGACCCGTGCGCCACGAGACTTTTAGCATTCCATTGGATTATTAACATAAATTACATTGGGTCCTGAGACTGTTTGGCATCAGGACTGGTTTCTCTCTCTTTTTTTATTGCCAGTCTTGTTAAATATCTTATTAATATCCTTGGTAGAAATACCATCCCATCCCAGATGTTTGCAGGCTGCTGATGCAATAATGCTAATCTTCTCCGATCTCCTTTGTACAACAGCTGTGCAATGTACCACCTCAGTAATAAATCCAATGAACCCCAATTTAGAAATGTTCAAAACCACCATGGCACTTGAATCCTCAGTTTGGCAATCCTGATCTATTGTCTCCGTCTGGCAACCAACCGAAACTGTTTGTATCTTAACCGGAGCTGGAGTTTTAGTAATCAGATTCGTCTCTTTGATTGGCAACACAACTTTGGGGACCTTGAGCACCGCCACCGCATACGATAACTTCCCAGTGGTTTTCACTTGCTGGATCTGGGCCGCTTTTCCAGACAGCCTCTGTAGGCTGCACTGTGCTCCCCACCACAATTGGCACAGCACATCTTAGCGCACGTACAACTCTCATACTCATGATTCCCATTACACTTGCTGCAATGCCGTTTACCCCAATAGGATGTTGCAGTATGACTGAATCTTTGGCATTTGTAACATCTTAAAGGGGGAGGGATATACTCCCGAACGGGAAAGGCTTGGTAGCCCAGGAACACTTTAGGAGGAAGGACCGGGATGGAGAAGGACAACACCACACATGTGGTATCGACCTTCACACCATCCCTCACCGATGTAAGACGACGAGCATCACCTACTCCCATGTCAGCCAAATGCCTCTTCATAGCCTCCATATCAATGTCCAGGTCAATCCCGTAAATTACTCCCCGGCATTCCCTTAAAGACCTGGGGATGTGAGCAGATATTCGAATATCCCCAAAAAGAAAGACTCTCAGAATCTTTTCCCGCTGGGCCACCGATTTGCACTGGATCAGAAGGTCACCCGATCAAAGTTTCCTTGCACAATGTACATCACCAAATTATTTTCCAATTACGGTAGCCAATTTTATCGGGTTATTGAAAAGTAACGACTTGGACCCTTCCACAGCCGAAATTATAATTGGGAATTTATCCCCCGACTCCTCTTTATCCTTCACCCCTTCCCACACCTCCGACTCTTCAATACTTCCATCACTGGGCCTGCCCCTCTTCATGGCCGACACTCGAGAAGTTCTAACACTTCTTGACGAGGGCGCCCAATCATCCTCACCCGTACCCCCTCCATATACTCTCATCCCCTGGGGATCCCCAAGAGTGAAAATAAGGACCTTACCGATCAATACCAAAATACAAGTACTCAGAACCAGAGGTGATACCGAATACCGGAAGTACTTGGAAGCACACCCTCCCCTGCACTCGTCCGTCATCCACGCGTCCCTCCAGCGGTCAAGTTATTTTCTTTTCTTTTTTTTAAACAAGAAATAAACACAGGAATTGAATTCATATAGAATATATATTTTTTTATTTACAATCGAACATTACTTTCAAAATAAAAAATACAAAATGTACATTATCACATAAATCGGTAAATATTTTACACTTCCTTAATCACAAAACGGATACGGAATTTATATCTTGAAGAATTCGGAATTTATTTCTTGAATAAATCGGTGATCATGGTTGGTTTCATGGATGCTCTTGAGAGTCTTCGGGTGTCATCCAGAAGGATTTTAACCTGGTGTATCTTCAAACGAAGATTGGGGTATTCCTGCTCATCCAAGGACTCCAACCAACGAAGACCATAAAGGAAAGACTGTTCAGCTTTGGAGTGGAGAGGCTGGGGGAGAGGTTCAACTGGTGCCTCTTCTTATTCCGACTCCTCTTGGGGTTCCTCTTCCTCTCCAGTTGACAGCTGTTCTTCTCTTAGCAGTTCTTCAGTTAGGTCTCTTTCTTCTTGATCAACCCAGGCCTGGAGAGCATCAAGAGCTGATGTGCCAGGGGCGAGGTTGAGGGCCGTGATGGCAGACCTGCCCACCTCCTCCTTGGAGAATCCATTGAAGTCTTCTTCATTATCAGACTTGGGAGGACCTAGGCCTTTCCTCCAGCAGTTAATGATGGTATCCTTGGTGACCTTCTCCCAGGCTGGCCCTGCAAAACTCCATCGCCTTTTTAACGTCCATGGCCTTGAGGAAGACGGTCATCTCTTTCTGCTCCCTGGCCATAGCTTCGCATAATTGATCTTTGTAGAATAGCTTGAAACAGTTGATGACCCCTGGTCCAAAGGCTGGATCTTGCTGGTGGTGTTCTTGGGCATAAAGGAAGCGAAGATCTTCCCATCCTTGGACTTTAAGATGTCTCCTAATGGATGAGATGGGGCATTGTCAATGAGGAGGATAGCTTTCTCTTCTTGCCCAAGCTTTCTCAGGTGCTTCTGCACAGCAGGGCAGAACCTCTGGAAGAACCAGTTCTTGAAACAGGCTCCTGTCATCCAAGCCTTCCTGGTGTTGGTGTAAATGCAGGGAAGGAGGGATCTGTTGACATGCTGTAGACACCTGGGGTTTAGTGACTTCCCTATGACCAACAGGGTCATCTTCAGAGACCCTGACCTGTTGGCACAGAGAAGGAGGCTGACTTTGTCCTTTGGCTTCTTGTGTCCAGTCTTTCTTGATGGGTTGTCATCCAAGTCCATAGTTCTGTCTGGAGGGGTCTTGTAGTACAGACCAGTTTCATCTGCATTGAAAACCTGGTCTTCTGTGAAGTTGTTGTCTTCGATTAGTTCATTGAAGACAGAGAGGTAGTTCTTAGCAGATTCAAGGTCTGCAGACTTGGCTTCTCCATGTTGTTGGTTCATGTGGACCCCATGTCGATCCTGCCAGCGTGCAGCCACCCCCAGGTTAAGCTGTAGTCAGCATCTTCACCTCTCTCTTCCTTGTGAAGATCCTTGCTGATCTTCTTGGCCTGATGAAGGAGGATGGTGCCTGAGATGGGTATGTCAAGCTCTCTAGACTTGCAGAACCAATTGAATAGTTCCTGGTCCAACTCCTGATCCCTCCCAAGCTTGACCCTCTTCCTCTTCATCCCTTCATTGGAGTTGACAGTGACGATGAAGCTCTTGATGTTCTCTTCATCCTTCAACCATCCTCTTAGAGTTGAACCGGCGATGCCTGTATCCTTGCTGATGGTCGCTTGAGTTTCACCATTCCGTATCCGTTTAATTATGTGTAGCTTCTCCTCTATAGAATAACACTTCCGCTTCGGCAATGGCGGCGCTGAACTGAACAGAGCAAACAAAGCTAACAAATTTGAAGATTTCTCAGCTGGTAGGTGATGAAGATGTTGAAGAACTGGTACAGGAGATGTAACGGGAGCTTTGATTTAAGTTGCTGACAACTCTTCCGAAAGGATGTGGGTGGGAGAGCACGCAAACATTAGTTAATCTTGTACAGTACAGTACTGTACTTACGTTGTGTACTGTGTTGCATGGTGTTAGAAGGGAAAATGAACGTGAGTTACAGGAGATATGGATGCTATGATGATTTGAAATGAATTGATTTTGTTCATCTCAGCTTCGCCATTTTTACGGGAAAGGTGCGAGAAGATGACAGCTCGTGAGTATTTTCACACCATGTGTCAAATCAACACAGGGCGATGACAGCTTGAATTTTTTTGGCCACTTAGTGCTATTTTGGACTAACTTTGTCTCTATTTTCTCACTTTTTTGCCTTTAAACATGAAATAGTGGTATTTTTTGGGGTTCAAGGTGTATGAGCGTTAAATCAGTACGAGCGCTATAACGCTTAGCGTTATATCGATTTTCCACTGTATTTAAATATGTGTAATCATCTTCCTTGTATTATTTTATGAGTATTGTACATCAGGATCACTGTATACACAAAAATGTGAGTGTGCAATGCTGTGCCCTAGTCCGTTGAGGAGACCAAGCACTTGTGCTGAGCCTGTCAGATGGTGCACTGCAGTGGCAAGGGCATAATGCTTTGGCATCGGGTTTTTTCCCCTTTCTTTGCCAAACTGATGATATCGTGGGCAATTGACAGGAGTTTTTTTTCAGTGTCTGCTGTAACTGCAACATATTGCTCTTCTTCGGGGCTGTCTGAACCACCAACCACCCACGCTAGGAAGTTGAACAGTTGATATGGGACAAGGGTCTTAACTTTATCCAGCATCAAGTCATCTGCCACAGGTGGCCATGGGACTGAGGTTCTTGTTGTCAATTGATAACTTCAATGTTAAGGGAGCATTAAATAACATTCGCAGACTGTTTGGCTGGGATCAATTGCTACCTCTTTCAATTGGTTCTGCATCATCTGTTGAACTTTCTGCAGAAGTAGTGTCAGTGTCATCGACAAGTTCCTGGGCTAGGTCTTCTGCACAAAGTCCTTCACTGAAGACGATGTCACTCATGCTTCTATTGGCGGGCATGACAAACACAAGTTGTGGGAATGTTCTTTGCAGACGTGTCTTTAAATTCCAGGTCCTATAAGGAGCATCTACATTTTCAACCTCTTTGATTGTGTGGATAAATATACGGTTTAATCTTGACAGAGTCAAGATTTCTTTATTTTGAATTAATCTTTTTTTCACCGTTTCTTCACTGAATACAATTAAAGCATTCATGTAGCCACTCTGAATGGGTGTCAAAGGCTTACACGGCTTACTCAGGAATCTTGTGTAGGCTCTGTGACAGTCACGATGGTACTGCAACTCACGGGCTACCAAATCTTAACCCTGTATCTGCTGTAGAAGTGCGATGTCTTCCTTTTGCTTTGCAGCTTCCAGGAGCTGCCCACCACAAATAAGCTCACATTTGACTAACCTTACAATTGACCTTTTATCAGTTATATTATTTCGTTTGTACTTGTTTCAGTGGCAAATTATGCACTCCTCTGGAAACGTGACGTTTTCGCCACTCTCGTTCGCTGTCCTTGCCATCTGAATGAAGCACACACTTTTGGCTTGGCTGTCCTCCGTGTAAGTCACTTGGTTGGTTATCCAGTATGTTAATGTCTGTTCCTGTATTTGTATTGATGAAATGATAGAAGATGCAAAGACAACCAAAGAGAATGCAAATAGATTGATTATTTATTTAAAATGTAACATTACAATATTAGATATTAGATATTATGTTGTAATTTTTTTTTTTTTATCTCAAAACACCTCTTTTATTGCCAGAATATAGTATGCCTTTTATTAGACAGGCATTTCAAAATTCAACATTTTCCATAAATTTCTGGAAAACTGGCTGAAATTAGATGAAATGGACTTTGTGTTGTGTAATATCCCCCAACAAATCTTTTCATTCTCTCCTTTGCTTACAATAGAAGCCAGCATGCTATCGGAGGGGCGGACGTAAGTAATTTTTGCGCATTTGTGAGAGAGGGACCAGTGATGCTGGTTAAAACAACAATATTTCCATGTTTGTTTACGAAGGATTTATTTGTAACCAAGCGAATATTTCCTCACTTTTTTTCCGTGAAATTTATACTTACAATATCATAAAAGTATATATAGCCTCACTATAGAGGCTACAAAGAGATATGAGGTGAACTTGAATGAAACACACATGGAAGGGAAGGCTGTTGTATGCACCTGCTTCGCTGATCCCCAGTTAACAGATTTGCAAAAGTTCCTGTCGTCTATGTCCGCCCCCTCCAATAATGGCTTTAAGTTTAATATCAAATCATTGACAGTTATAATTCCCTGAATAACCATGATTCCAAAATTACAGTAAAATTGTACTACGACAGCAAGTTGAACATGATACAAAGGCACCAACTTAGTCTTACACCAAATCATCGTCATCATGAATGATGCATCATTCACATGTCCAATCTAATGTTACATAAGTTAATTTTAAAGTCATTATCAATGCATGGTGGATGAGTTTACACATAACTTGTCCTTGAGAAGTAGATTTCTTTGCAAATGACTTCTCGTTTCTTCTGATTTTACTGATGTCACAGAAGCGCTTGTAGCAATTGTAGTGGTAGCCAATGTTACTCGATGGCAAGGGCTGAGCCACAATACATGTAGCAGTATCGTGAAAATCAATACCAAGCTTTGTTGCAAACTCGGTAACTTTATCACTCTCTTTGCAGTTGTAATTCACCCATCGACAAATCGTTTCTACGATTCATTATTGAACACGATGAAGTTACTTTTTATTGTGGAATCTACGTGCATAACGCAAAATTTTGAAGAAAATATACGATCCGCCGTAGAACTGCATTCCGTGGGCGCCGCCATCTTTGGTTCGCAGTGCAATGGCATGGTGACCGTGATTGGGTTATTCTGTGAAACTACGTCATCAATTTCACTGAGCATCAAATACGGTAATGCTGATTGACCTATTTTATCACATGAATCGACTGGTCAGCGAAATGTAATGTGACAATATTTACCGAAATTTTTCGTTTTTTATGTAGCCACTTTTTATGCGAGCTTTTATGAGCAATTTTGAAGATTGGGAACACACATTTTCTGAATGATTATAATATTTTTGGAATTATTGATCAAGAATAAAGTTGCCCCCAGTAATGTTGCATGAAACAGAGTTAGATACGGACATATTGTGGTCTATAAGGATTTTTTTGTGATGTTGTGGGATTGTAATGGACCAACGTCAAAAGATATTGTGATGCTAATTCAGAAGAGGATTGTTGCTGTATTGTGCGTCGTAATGTGGTGTCATTCTTCATTTAACACAATCCCAAAACAAAACTAAAATGTCAAAAGTTGTCAGGATGGTAATCCAAAAGATTGTGGTGTCATATTGTGGAATTGTAATGTGGTGTCATTCCTTCCTTGTTTCGTTGTTTTTTTTTTTGAGATTTCATCCCTCTGTTTTTACATTTTTTTATTGTTTTTTTTCTTTTCTTGTTTCTGCAATTTTATGTAAGTAATAAAATGCTTAATGTTTCACATATTTTGTTATTTTGGTATGGATTAAATCCATCAATGTTATTAAATTAAATTTATGACACATTCTACTTTGTCCCCCTTCAATCCTGGCTTTTGTCTCAGTCCATGATGTAGATTACCACATATCATGTGTGGAAATGTCGATGCGAATATCGTTTTAAAAATAATAAAATGCTTAATGTTTTAATTTTTTTTGTTACTTTGGTATGGATTAAATCCATCTATATTATTAAATTTGGCTTATGGTACCCCTCCACCACCATTGTACCCCTCCACCACCCCTCAATCCTGGCTTTTGTCTCAGTCCATGATGTGGATTACCACCACTGAACTGATGAAGATGCTGGGTGAAAGCGATTTCCATTGTACGTTTGCATGTAAATTAAAATGAAAAAGGTGACGTTTTTTTCACCTTTTGTGTGATAGTTTTCAATCGTAAGCTTTATCATCATAAACTATAACACTTTCCTTTTCACAATAACGTTCGAGAACAAATATTGTTTATTTGGGAGCGTGAGGAACTCGGTGCGTTTTAAGGAAGCTTAGGAAAATCAAGTCTGTCCGTTTATTTCACCATTTTATTTTTCGTCAAAATTGAAAACATTAATTTACCTGTCATGTATTTATTTCGTACCAAAATGATGCAAATCAAAGTGTTTAAATATAACCAACTTCATGTATAGCAATATCAGGGATCATACGGTGACATTTTGTGACATTGTGTGACATTTGACAAAAGCCATAAAACTGCGACATCCTGTGACAAAACAGATTTTATGTGACAAAATGTGACAAACTGGGTTTTCATGTGACAGTGTTGTGAGAATTGTGGCACATTTGACAAGAAAGTTTTGTCCGCGCCAGCTTTTTACCAGATATATCACGATGACTATCCTTCTCGAGCAAACTTTTTATCGGTGGTCACCATCAGCAAGGTGAGCGGTAAGATCAACACATTCTCATGTCAAGTTTTGTTCATTTTTGCGCTTTGTTAAAACTGATGTCGCGATTTGTGTTTGTTCATTTTTGCGCTTTGTTTATCACTTATTCCGCAGACTTCTTTGCATTAACACTGTTCAGTTAATAATACTTTTTGCTTCCACTGGAACGGGAAATTCCGGGAGCTAAAAGGGTTCTTGGTTACAAGTATTCCTTTTTAGAAAGGAATGATATCAAACTGGACAAGAGTGATCGACTATGCTGTATGTAACCATGTTAATTAGAGACCTGAGCATCAGCCCTGCAGCTATTTCATCACTACACCTCCTGCCATTCTATGCTGAACATTTACGCTTATTGTGCAGATTCCTGGACTAAAAACAGGTATGTTAGATGTCTGACGCCAAATGCATGGAAATTAAGGACCACAACATAAAATTGCTCAGATTAATCTGAGACCGAAATTGGACGGCCGTCTAGTCTCGGTTCCAGCCTCCGTGTGTTAGGGCTTTAGATGGGACGGTCGTCCTCGAAAAGTGGGGGCACTACGTAGTAATAGTACAAAGCAGGAAATAGAGATGCATTATGAAATTAGGAGCATTTTTGTGGTCCTTGAATTCCAATGATGTTTGGTGGTCAGAATTTGCTTTATCAGACGACGTAAGTCAGCTGCTAACATGTTTCGTTAATTTCTGCACAACAATGCCCAGACTGATGTTTTTCATCAATAACACGAAAGAATATATTGATTGAACAATAATTGCTGAACATTATTATGGGTGTTACACTTCATTTGTGGTTGAAGTACATTATATGACCACATATAATTATTTTGTCAGGCCTCTCGAGGGTTTCTGTTTTTTTTCAGCTCTTGATCATGAGTAAAAGGAACACCATTTTATAAGTGTCCATGTTGGATGGAGAGGACTCCAATCAAGACCCGATACAAAACTGGGCAAAACCCCACGACAATCACTCCATCCGCTGTCTTCTTTTTCAGGAGATCGTGAGCATTGCTCAGAGGGGGAAGGACCAGCTTATCCATCATTCCAAGACTGGTACACATATCAAGCGAAGACAAAACAATTTGGGTGATGATCGAAAATTGAAGCGACTAGTGGATACGCAGAGGAATATACAGACCTGTTTTGCTAGTGGCAGCACGGGTGCTGACGATGGACGGGAAGACTGGCAAAAGCGAAGCTTAAATAGCAATGTGGTCTACGCGGAAACGATGTGGTGTGCCAATGTTTCAGTGAATAATTTGTCCTTTAGACTCTCAGATTCTATGATCGCTATGTTTCCTCACATGTTTCCTGACTCGAAGATCGTGAAGGAGTTCCAATGCGCTTCAGACAAGACAGCGTACATAGTTGTGGATGGAATGGGGCCGTATATGCATACTCTAATTGAAAATGAAATTAGGAACTTTGCTCCAGCATACAGTATTCAGGTTGATGAGGCAACAACTGCTAAACATTGGAGACAGTTCGATGTGATCGTCCGTTACTGGCCAGCAAAGAGTGATCGTGTTCGTGTAGAACATCTGGAGTAGTTTGAGATGGGTCATGCTGATGGTACTAAACTCAAGGACAACATTGTTCGATCTCTCAACAGTCTGTACCATGACAAGTTGTTGCAAATTTCCTCCGATAGACCAAATGTCATGAAATCTCTGCAGAAAAAGGCTATGGAAGCGATCAATCCGAAAATTATCAATATTGGCACGTGCAACTTGCACAAAAGCCACAACGCCTTTTCTAGTGCATTCGAAAAATTCGGCTCTGAGATTGAATATATCGGTATTGACGTATTTTATCTTTTCTCATACTCAGCTGCTGGGAGAGAAGACTACGAGACTGTGCCGAAATCCAAGGGCATGAACGTACATGTCTTTCTCCACTATGTATCTTTGCGATGGACGACATTGGAAGACTACCAAATGAAGAAGAAAGACTGATGGAGCAACTTCCCGCTTTGACAGAGTATTTTCTCAGAACTCTGACTGACAAAGAGAGGGAGAACGACAGAATCAAGAGGATCTGCGGTGTTTTGAGTTACAAGCTTCTCAAGTGTGAACTGCTATTCATGAAATCCATCCTGTCCTTGTTCAACCGTTTCAATAAGTTGATACAGAGCGAGGGCCCGCTCATCCACATTCTCTACGATGAAATGAACACACTGATCCTATTGCTGATGTGACGCTCCCTGACTGAAGGAGCTATTGGTCTAAAGACTGGAAAGCAACTTGGAAGCATCGATCTAACAAATGCCTGGCTTCCAAAAGTCGACATCTGAGAAGTGGCTTCATGGGAGATAAAAGCTATGAGAGTATCCAAAAGGATATCCGAGGGGAGTTATCTGGATTTCTTCAAGAGAGCCAAACTGTTTTATTCAGAGGTGATCGGTAAACTCGTCAAAACATTCCCAATGGACAGCCATCTCTTGCATGACCTACAAGTTCTTCATCCTTTAGCTCGGCAGTCAGAATCAGCTAAGCAAGCCATCAAGCGCGTTGCCGTTGGCATCAAAATGTTCTCGAGAGATAAAATTGACGCAGTATCTGATGAGTGGTTGGAGTACTCGAGTGAGGACATGCCCGAACACTGGTACACCGATAATCCACAGGTCAGCACTTCCGAAGACAAAGATTCGGATGAGGACAACACCGATGCCAATGTGGGAATTGTCAATGGAAGAGTTGATGTGTACTGGTACAGAGTCGGCAAGATGAAAAGACCGAGTGGTCAGTTGAAATACGCCAATCTGATGATATTGGTTTGGATAGCCCTAACATTGAATCATGGCAATGCCGATGTTGAGAGCGGGTTCAGTTATAACAAACTATTGCTCACATCTCATCGCACCCGGCTCACTATGCCTCGCATCAATGGACTGCGGACAGCAAGTTCGTATATGAAGAGATTTGATAACAAACCACAGATGCTGCCTTATTCGGAGGAACTGATATCAAACACTCGGCAAGCAAGGTCGGTGTATATGACACGAATTGAACGGGAGAGACGGGCCACAAAATGACCAGTGGGAGCAGCTGCTCCGAACGACTCTCAGCAGGAGGTTCAAATTCTGGCCAAGAAAAGGAGGGCTGAAGCACTGTTGGCGGAGGGCATGGCGATGCTTGACAATGCAGTGAAGGGAGAATCTGAGAACTTTCTCACAAAAGTTGCAGCTGCGAATGCTACCATCCAGAATGCCCAAAAAATGCAAGATGGGGCCAATAAAGAACTGAATAACCTGAACAAAAAGAAATAACACTTTCCTCCCTCGCTTTCCGATGAACTGGTACCCCGGTATTACAGAATGAGCGATGTTGTGGAATTACGAGAATGTTGAGTTGTTTGGAATTAAAAGAATGTTAAAAAGTGATCCTGGCTTGTCCGATCTGTGCATCTAAAACCCCAAAATATATGTGACAAAATGGACTTTCAATGTGACAAAACGATTTTTTTGTGACGTGACAAAATGTGACAGACTGAAAATTGCCCGTATGATCCCTGAAGTACACAAATCGCTGGCAGAGTGAGCATCCAAGAGAATGTGCTTGTCTGCTGCAGGCAGGGTGATTCATCAATATGTGTACTGTCCCTCAGATGGGCGGTAAACTGGACATCCCGTCGCACAATCACCTGTTAGCTGTCTAGTTATTGCCGGCACCAGCTGTTTTTTTTTTTTTACCCCGTGGGGTCTTCCACCCCACGGGGTCTAAGCACTGCTCGCGTTCTCTCTTTTCTTGTTTTATTTGGCTTTTTTAACCTGGACATACTCAAAATCACCTTGATCCGCGATGCGGGTCAGCCAAGTGATGCGAGTGAAAATGGCGCCAGTCACATGACCTCGAGCTTGTGGTGGTGGCAACACTTTTCACGGGTTACGAGCATTCTATTTATTTTCAATGTTTTATATATTTTGTTATTTTGGTGTGGGTTAAATCCATCTATGTAATTAAATTGTTTTAATATTTGTTTCAGTTGATTTGGGTGATGGTTTGGATATGTATCGCTTTTGGAATGGTTCTGTTCAGCATCCATTTTCCCCACTCACGATCCTGGGATGGTTTGGTTGAGTCCACATTTACGTTTGATATCTTTTTGTAATAAAATCATTAATGCGTTATTTATTTTTAAATTTTGAGTTGCGTGCACCAACCCAGAGACAAAGTAACTTCGTCGCATTGGAATCACCATCATAGCTTCAGCAGTTGTTGAGGTCGGTCGAGCTATAGTTTAACATTGCTTTGAGAGGCGAACAAGAAGAAGTACAACTTGGCGATTTAGCGATCTCTCGTTGTGGTACTTTATCGATGTATTGTGGCGTCTTTTTAAGTCTTGGTAGTTCAGAAAATGCTCGATAATAAAAGCTATGGCTTTTAAATGCATACGACTTCACTCTCGAGGAGTTTATGAGCGTATCATTGTGTACACATTTCAATGGGTGGCCATTTTCTTCCCGTAACATCCCTTTATAATGGAGTACAACCGTACTCCATGAAAGTGCCAAGTCATCCTCAGCCATTTGTAGTGATGTTAAGGAATTACTATATTACGCCTGTTATGTGCAAGTATGCATGTGTTGGATCTGGTTGACACTCTTCCTGCATATGAATGGTGATGTTTAGTAAACCACTGAGAGACTCTATTCTGATATTGTCCATTTGCATTACATTTCTCTCAACACGTTTCACATCACCATTCTCAACTCATAGCGGTAAACAGGGCTTTCATCTGAAATACCATGTAATATACCACCCTCCTCACCGTTATTGCCTGGTGTTGTTGCTTCCTTATTTGTTCTTGTAAACCTCCACGTTGTTGACATCTCGCTACAGGAGGCTGTGTCTGCTTACTCACTCCAGGCCCATTGATGGTTGGGCAATCTTTTCTTGTCTCTTTTGTTTTTGCTTGTCTCACCATCCCCTCTCTGCCAGCTCTTGCCCCTCTAAGTCATTTATGTTCTACCAAAATCTATAACTTCTTACCCTCCTCTAGTCGATGCTAAATTCTCACCTGCATTATCTTGTCGCCTGCCCCCACTTCTCCTCTTTTTTGTCTACAAAGTCAAGACTTGTGGAAGAGCTAGAACACTGAATGGATCAGGATGCACAGAACAAAACAGATCAGGATGGACAACATGCATATAGAAGCAGAGTCTTTAGGAAGTAAAAACTGGAAATTTGGAAGGAGGTGGGCTTGGGGAGTTAAAGGGGGTGGAAAAGTTTGTGGTTTTTAATGGGGAATGATCTGAGAGAGGAGGGATGATTTTGTGTGATTTTTGCTCATTCTCCTGTGAGATGTTTGTGTTGCCATCATTTTTATATCACAGATAACATGTCACGGTATTAAAACTCATTGTTGTCAAAAACTAAACATGAAAAAAGCTTTTCATTGTTTTCTTTTGATTTGTCTCTTCATATAATATTTTACTGCACTGTTCTGAATGTCTTCCTCATCTAACATTTGACTTCCACAGCCTATCTGCAAAGCAATGCACTGCAGCTTGAGAAGACTACTTTTGCCTGTGGAACCATTGTCCTGAGTCTGTTGTTCTTTGCTTTTCCCTGCAGTCCTTCGATTCTGCTACCTGTTTTGTCTACAAAGTCAAGGCTCGTGGAAGAGCTAAAACACTGAATGCATCAAGATGCACAGAACAAAACGAACAGTAGAAAAAGGGGAGAAACCCCAGAAGCAGGGTTGAAGGACAAAATAGAGGGAGACTTGGCCAAATGATTGGACTTTCCAATTTCTGCCTTAGAACCTTTCTACAGACACTGATCCCATCTCCATCCCCATCCCCTCCACTCTTTTCCCTCCCACTCCTATCATACTTTGGTGTGTCCATGCATTCTTCGCTGCCTCTTTCTGCTTCAACCACACTATCTGTTATTCTGCTCTTCCATAAGCCTTCACATCTATGAATTATTTTTTGTGGCAGCTTTGATATCCACAAGAAAGAAGGAAGTGCTATGACAGCCATAATGAGTGGTCGGTCAACCAGCTTAACATGTCCTCCGACTCAATGCAGCTCTACTTGCCAGCACCAAATCAGAACAGCAGTTTTTCTCCACCTTTCAGATTATTCCTTCACTCTTCATAACCCCTCAGTCCTTGTGAAACATGGAATGTGGGTGTGAAACATGGTAGATCGAAAGACAGTCATTTTGAAACATGTGATGTGATCTCATGTGGATTTCAAGGTATTAGGAGGAATTAACAAAAAAAAACAAAAGCTATTGTTCTCAGGTGGTAGTAAAGCTGTTACTGCCTATTGTTAAGAGCCTGGCACATGTAGCGGTGATTTGTATGTGAGCAACATACTTATGGGAAGGAAAAGTGCTCACATATTCCCACTCGTATGTGACACCATCTGCTTCCCAGCTTTGCACGTGGTGAAGAGCGAACAAGGAGGATGAGGCAAATTGGTACAGCCAGCAATATTCTCTCTTCGAACAGACATGTTCATGTATGATTGTGTTTGTATTGCCATTTACTATGAGCAAGATCAATGAACATGAGGATGACATATATTATAACACATGGGTAGAGTTATTGTTCTACTCTGTATATTTTGTGATTTCAAGATGAAGACAATGATAGTTGGAAAAGTAAAATAATTCAGATGAACAGAAAATTCTTCTTTTACTGACAATATTTTGCATAGTCACAATTACAAGATTATATGGATTACCTAACCAAAGGATTGTACAATAATCATATAATTTACCTAACTATAGGACTGTATAAGGATCATGTTGATTATATAACCACAGGATGATAAACATATTAGCTTGTTCTTAACCCGTTGCTTGTTCCAAATTACTACTATAATATAGAAACCCATGTTTTTCATCAAATAGTGTTATTTTAGCTTACACTAAGCCAAACAACACATCTCACACAAAAAACTTTATTCATGCAAAATCTGTCTGATTTGCAATAATACAAGTGTCCTTTAAAATTAGTTTGTTCTGCACCCATTTGTTGTTCTAAATCATGGTGTCATTTGCCTAAATCAAGCGTTTTTAACAACATTAGGTTGCTCTGACCCCGTTTTTTGTTCTAAATCACTATCTTAAAGCA
The DNA here is from genome assembly GCF_056783735.1 of Eptatretus burgeri. Classification (NCBI taxonomy): domain Eukaryota; kingdom Metazoa; phylum Chordata; class Myxini; order Myxiniformes; family Myxinidae; genus Eptatretus; species Eptatretus burgeri. The sequence continues at coordinate 110,195,605 of NC_140961.1, read as the reverse complement.
GAAGCATGTGTTTTTCTTGAAATAGTGTGTATTTTAGTTTCATCTAAGCAAAACAGTGCATTTTATACAAGAAATCGTATTCAGGCAAAACGGTTTTACTTGCCTAAATCAAGCGTTTTTAACAACACATTCGCTTGCTCTGAACCTGCCTTTCGTTTTACATCGCTGTTGTAAAGCAGAAACATTTGTCTTTCTTGAAATAGTGTGTATTTTAGCTTGTTCTAAGCAAAACAATACATTTTACACACACACACACACACACACACACACACACACACACACACACACACGAAACCTCTTTCATGCTGAAACGGTCATATTTAAATAAAACAAGTATTTTTCACAAAAAAGTGAGTTCTTCTGATCCCATGGTTTGTTAAAATCACGACTCAAATGCAGAAACACGTGTCTTTCTTGAAATAGTGTGTATTTTTACTTGCACTGAGGAAAACAAAATATTCTACCTTAGAACCCTTATTCATGCAAAAATAGTCTTAGTTGCCTCAAACATCCGTTTTTAACAACACGTTAGCTTGTTCTGACCATTTCTGGGGGTTGTGAATCACAATTCTAAAGAAGAAACACGTTTTTCATCAAATGGTGTGTATTTTAACTTGTTCTGTGCAAAGCAATACATTTTACACAATAAACCTCATTCATGCTAAAGTGGTCTTATTTGCCCAAAACAAGCGTTTTTCATAAAACAATAAGTTGTTCTGACTCAGCATTTATGAAAAATCACGATTCCAATGCAGAAACACTTTTCCTTCATCGAATAGTAAGTATTTTAGTTTGTTCTATGGAAAATAATATATTTTACATAAGAAACCTAATTCATGCAAAAACAGTCTTAATTGCCGATAACATACGTGTTTAACAACATTGACTTTCTCTGAGCCAGATTTTTGTTCTAAATCATTATTTTTCAGGAGAAAAACGTGTTTTCATTGAAATCGCGTAAATAGTACCTTGGGTTAGGTGAGAATGGGTTATTCTGAGGTCAGGGTACTCCAGCTGAGTAGCATGCCTGGTGCCAATGCTCCTAAATGGCATTCTAGATGTGCCATCCAGTACAGGGTGTTTCAAAATTAGTGATGCAATTTTAAATGTTTATTTACAAAGAAACAGAAACCTTAGGAACGTGAACCAAACATTCCTTAAATGCTTATGCAATGCTATTTTCTATCACTGATTGCTATTGCCCAACTGTGTCTGCGGACATCCTCCTGCAGTTAAGTTACTTCTTATTAGGAGGTTAGTGGCAGAATTTGCACTCCAGCCACTATAAAACCCTTCATTCTGCAAAACATTCCAGAAGCATAAAAAAATCAGAAAACCCACTCTGAGGGAGTACTTCCTGTGCAGCCTCCTTTCACAGGGCAGCTCACTGGATGATGGGATTGGGGCAAAGCCTTCGGGACCCCCCCCACTGTTTGATGATATCAGGGAAACCACGGGAAAACATTCCCAGGTCAGAATGCGGGAGAGTGTACCGGTGTGGTGCTGAGGTGTCGTCCACCAGACGGTGGTCTCCTTGGGTTAACCTGAGGCGGTCCCTTTGGGTGGGTGCCTGGAATATTCTATACCTAAGAGAGGATGATCACCTGTCTCTGTTATCATCTGAGCTCCAGCATTTGGACATTGGTATTGCAGCACTCTCTGAGGTTCGGAGACCGGATTGCTGTGAGATAATGGTGGATGATTTCACCTCATATTGGTCTGGTCTCTCTGATGGTTACTATGCCCAAGGAGTTGCTGTAGCTGTGTCCAATACGCTGACTCCAATGATAATTGAGGTAACACCAGTCAATGAGCATATTATGAGACTAAGGATTCGTTACTTCTTGGGTGCCATTTTCCTGGTCTCTGCATATGCTCCGACTGAGGCGAGTGATCTCACCGTGAAGGATGCATTCCATGCCATGCACGAATCTGTGGTTGATCAGTTTCCCAGGCGAGATACACTTCTAGTCTTGGGGGATTTCAAAGGGTCGACTGGAACTGAGAGGCATGGTTATGAGACGTGTGTTGGTCCCCATGAGTCTGGAGTCCCCATGGGTCTGGAACTGTGAACAAGAATAGCACTAAGTTCCTTGACTTTGCAGGAAGTCATGGACATAGGGTGGCTGGTTCATGGTTTCAGCGCCTACAAGCTCACAGCTGAACTTGGTATTCCAATGCTGGCGAGGTGGGAAAAGAGATTGACCACGTGCTCGTTGATGGTCGCTGGAGGATGATCCAGAACTGCAGGGTCTAACGGAGTGCTCAGTTCCTCAACACTGACCACGGGCTTGTTGCAGCAAACCTTAAGTTGCACCATAAAACCAGGAGAATGGTATGATCCCAGCCAAGGCTGGATGTTGGCAAGTTCAAGGATGAGAGGGTAGCTGAGGAGTTTGCGAACAGGCTGAGTGGAGATTTAGGGGGTCTGGGTGCTTTGGGGGATCCGATGAGTTGTGAAGTACCTTCCAGACCACCGTCCTTGATGTTGCCGGCCAATACCTTGGAACTCACCAGAGTGTGAAGAAGAATTTTGTCTCAAGGGACACTGGACACCATTGCCCAGAGTCACAGGGCCAGGCTGAATGGCAAAGCTGAGCTGTTCAGGGAGCTGAAGCCTAAAACTGCACGTGCACTAAGGGTGGACAAGGAATATAAAACTAAGGGCCTATATGCGAGGAATCTGTGAGTGGGTAGAGCATCACCTGTGGTCAAGTGATTCTGGTCCTTCTTACAGGGGAATTTTCGCATTGCGTTCCTCCAAGCCCGTCCCTCGGTGTACTGCAGTGAGAGCAGAGGGTGGTGGGCACTTGACAGAGGAGTCCGAAGTGAAGGCCCACTGGACCGGTTTAGATATCAGGGGTGCAACAATCGCTATTGCTGACCCTCCAATAAACGGAGGTCCACCTTCGTTTGTGGAAACACAGGCTGCGGTGAACCGGTTGGAATGGGGTAAAGCTCCAGGGATCTTTGGAATCCATGCTGAACTTCTCAAGGCAGGTGGAAACACTGCACTCGTGTCATTGCATGTAGTTCTGTGCTCTGCCTGGAAAACAGGCATCATCCCAACTGACTGGACGAGGGACATTGTTGTCCCTCTCTGGAAAGGCAAGGGTGATCGCTAAGACTGCAACAACTACCGAGGGGTGAGGCTGTTCTCAGTGCTGGGCAAGGTCTTTGCTCGGAAATTCTTGAAAGGGTTCACCACCATCTGCTTGAGCACCAGCATCCAGAGCAGTCAGGCTTAACACTAACGAGGTGAAAAGATTGACCGTATCCTTTCTCTTCGTGGGTACCCCGGTCAGAATAGGTAGACCATATCCTTGCATGTCGTAAGAGGCGACTAAAAGGGTTGGCGTCAGGAAGGGCATCCGGCCATAAAAACATCGCCTCAAAAGGAAACCATAATGGGTACAGCCCAAAGTACCCCGTGGGGGTCCTCACCCCCTCTCTTTAAAACTCAAGGTGGGGAACCCAATCGAAGCAAGGGAGGAAATTTTTCCATTTATGATGACCAATCGTCTGATGCCCCATGTGGAGATCGGTTTCTGAGGTTTGGTACATGGAATGTAGGGACAATGACAGGGAGATCTGGAGAAGTGGTTGAAACATTGGTCAGAAGAAGAGTGGACATATGTTGTTTGCAGGAGACATGATGGAAGGGAAGTGGTGTGAGAATGGTGAAGGGAAGACAGGGTCAGAAGTATAAGTTTATATGGTAAGGGTGCCCGGAAGGCGTGCATGGTGTTGGTGTCATGTTTTCTGAGGAGTTTGTAGACAGTGTAGTGAGTGTGACTAGAGTGAGTGAAAGGTTGATGATGGTGAGAATCGTGATCGGAAAGCTCTTGATGAACGTCATCTCGGGATATGCCCCACAGGTCGGTCGAAGCGATGAAGAGAAGAACATGTTCTGTTGTGCGATGGAGAAGTTGATGGAAAATGTGAAAGATGAGGAAGTTGTTGTGGTAGGAGGAGACTTGAATGGACATGTGGGAAGGAGTCCAGACGGTTTTGAGGGAGTCCATGGGGGTTATGGATATGGTGTGAGAAATGGAGAAGGTGAAAGGATCTTGGAGTTTGCTGATGGAGCAGATTTGTTGATTTGTAATACTGAATTCCAGAAAGCAGTTAATAAGCTTATTACATGCACGTCAGGTGGGTCGACGACAACCATTGACTACCTGATGGTGCATAGGCGAGATAGGGGAAACCTCCGGGCCACAAAGGTGATCACAGGGGAGGAGACCGTTTCACAGCACCACCTGGTTTTCTGCAATATAAGGGTGAAAGGTGCGTGGAGAATTCAGCGGGTGAAGTACCAACCGAGGATGAAGGTGTGGAGGTTGAAAGAGGTGACAGTGAAGGAAGCATTAATAGAGAGGCTGAGTATGGTTGAGGATGATGTTGTTGAGCCTGAAAGTGGTTCGATGTCAATGAAAGATAGTCTATTGGGAGCTGTTGGTGAGGTATGTGGATGGACAAAAGGACCACCGAGGCACTCGGAAACATGGTGGTGGGATGTTGAAGTTGGAAAGACGATTGAAGAGAAGAGGAAGAAGTTCAAGGAATGGCAAAAGGCGAAGGGTACAGTGGAAGAAGAGGCAGCACATGAAAGTCATAAGGAAGCCAAGAAGGCTGCAAAGAAAGAGGTTGCAAAGGCGCAGGAGGCCCATAGGAAAATGTGCGGAGAACGCTTGGATTCGGAGGAGGGTAAGAGAGCGGTATTCAGGATTGCAGAGCAGATAGCGAGAGAGAGAGTTGATGTGATGGGGGTGAGTTGCTTGAAGGATGAAGTGAGTAAATCGTTGTGGACTCAGATGGAATTAAAGGAAGATGGAAGAGAAATATGGAAAGGCTGTTGAATGTTGAAAATGAATGGGATAGCAACATCGAGAGTAACCCAGTTTTAGGACCAGCAGAGAAGATAACTGAGAAGGAAGTTGAAGAAGCTATAAGAGCAATGAAGAGTAGAAAAGCAGGAGGGCCGACGGGAGTTGTGGGAGATATGTTGAAGGCAGCGGGAAGTTGGGGTGTGAAGAGAATGACAGAGATCTGTAACTGGTGGTGAAAGAAGGCCGCAATCCAGTGGATTGGGAACTGAGTACCCTCGTCCCTCTGTACAAGGGGAAAGGTGACCCTCTGGACTGTGGCTCCGACAGAGTAATAAAGTTATTGGAGCATGGAATGAAGGTAATGGAAAGGGTGTTGGAGAAGAGGATAAGGAAGAATGTAAAGATTGACGAAATGCAGTTTGGATTTATGCCAGGAAGAGGAACGACAGATGCAATTTTTATTGTAAGGCAGTTGCAGGAGAAGTACATGGAGAAGAGGAAGAAGTTGTTTTTTGGGTTTGTTGATCTGGAGAAAGCATTTGATAGGGTCCCACACGAAGTAATGGCATGGGCATTGAGGAAGTTAGGAGTGGAGGAATGGTTGATCAGAGTAGTGATGGCCATGCACGAGAGAGCACGCACAGCTGTAAGGATGAAGGACGGGAACAGTGGTGAATTTGAGGTGAGGGTGGGAGTGCACCAGGGGTCGGTACTAAGTCCACTTATATTTGTAGTTGTGATGGAGGTGCTGGCTCGGAGGGTAAAGGAGGGCTTACCATGGGAGATGCTGTATGCAGATGATCTGGTGTTGTTTGCAGAGGGTATGGATGGACTGAAGGAGAAGATGAACAAGTGGAAGGAATGTATGGAGGCAAAAGGTTTGAAGGTGAATATCGGAAAGACGAAGGTGATGGCAAGTGGTAAAGCATGTGGTGAGGTGGAAAGGACTGGGAAGTGGCCGTGTGCTGTGTGCAGGAAGGGTGTCAGTGTGAACTCCATTCAGTGTACAATGTGTGCTGAATGGGTTCATCGAAAATGTAGTGGGGTGAGAGGGTCATTAACCAGTGTGGCAGCTACATTCAAGTGTAAGGTGTGCATCAAGGGAGCAGCAGATGAAGGAATTGTTGAGTTGGATCTTGGAGATGAGGTGAAGCTGGAAGGTTTGAAAACATTTTGCTATCTCGGAGACATGCTGAATGGAGAAGGTGGATCAGACTCTTCGATGGTTGCTGGAGTGAGATGTGCATGGAAGAAGTTTCGGGAACTGAGTGGCGTGCTGATGGAGAGAGGAGTGTCGTTGAAGCTGAAGGGAAAGGTGTATGCGACATGTGTGAGGAGTACGATGATTTATGGGACTGAGACATGGGTAATGAACATGGAGCAGCAACAAAGGCTGGAAAGAGTGGAAATGGGAATGGTTCGGTGGATGTGCGGAGTATCGTTGAGAGAGAGGAAGACAAATGATGACCTGCGGAAGATGATGGGAATAGAGTCTGTGATGGAGGTTGTGAAGAGAAACAGGTTGAGATGGTTGGGTCATGTGTTGAGGAAGGATGAAAGTGACTGGGTGAGAGGAGTGTTGGAAATGAGTGCAGTCGGAAGTAGAGGACGGGGAAGAGCGAGAAAAACATGGCTAAAGGTGGTGGAAGAGGAAATGTGGGCAAGGGGATTAAGAAGGGGAGATGCAGAAAATAGGGTAAAGTGGAGAAGATTGTCATGGGGCCCGCAAGGCTAACCCCTGCTTTAGTGGGGAAAATGGCCTTTAAATGCTTGTGTGTGTGTGTGTGTGTGTGTGTGTGTGTGTGTGTGTGTGTGTGTGTGTGTGTGTGTGTGTGTGTGTGTGTGTGTGTGTGTGTGTGTGTGCGTGCTTGATCTTCATGTCCTCACCGAACACAGGCAAGAGTTTTGGCAGGAGCTGCTTGCAGCCTATGTTGATCTCTGCAAAGAGTTACATTTAGTGAATCGGGATGCCCTCTGCAGAATTCTTGGTCTTCGTGGGGTGCCACCAAAACCGATTCATCTGATGTCTGAACTCTACTCTGGTACTGAGAGTGCTGTGAGATGTGGTGATACCATCTCTGACTTATTATCAGGTATTACTGGAGGTTGTCTGGGGTGTGTACTGGCCCCCACACTTTTCATCACTTGTATGGATTGGATTATATGGAGGATGTCAGAGAGATCAAGCTGCGGTGCATCGATTGGGAATGTCAAGATCTCTGACCTTGATTTCATGGATGATGCAGTCATCTTTGTGGAGACTCTCGATATCCTTTTGGGGGCCCTGAAGTTGGTGAATGAAGAGTTGGAGCTGCTGGAATTATGGGTTTCCTGGGTCAAAACTTAGATCCAGGCATTCATTGACATTCTGGATACTGCTGTCCTGTCTGTACCTGTTTGTGGTGAGAATGTTGAGGTTGCGGAGAGATTCACTTACCTTGACAGTGATATTCATGTCTCTGCTGGCTGTGAGCCAGAGGTCAATAGACGTCTGGGTCATGCCTGGGGAGTCATGGATTCACTGGATCATGAGGTGTGGCGCTGCCAGTACCTGTGCGGGAGGACAAAATTTGAGTCTTCAGGTTCTTGGTGCTTCCAGTCTTGCTCTATGGATGGGAGACTTTGACTCTGTCGAGGGATCTGAGATATTGACTCAATTCCTTTGGTACCAGGTCTCTTCGGAGAATCCTTGGCTAACACTGGTATGACTTTGTGTCCTACAAGCGGTTGCTGAGAGAGACTCAAATGAGACTTGTTACCTGCATCGTCCGTGAGTATCAGCTATGGCTATATGGACATGTAGCTCGCTTTCCTGATGCTGATCCTGCCTACCAGATTCTCTCAGCAAAGGAGCCTCGTGAGTGGATGAGGCCAATGAGCTGACCACATGCCTGGTGGATGCAGCACGTTGATCAGCATCTCAAGGAGATGGGGATGGGCCAGGCATCTGCCTGGGGCATGGCCAGACGGAGGACCCTGGAGTACCGGCAGAAAGTGGACGCAGCGACGCGCTGCTCTGGCGCATGCTCCCATACCTGACCTGACCTGATTGCTATTCCAATAAGTCACTGCTAAAATTAGTTAGAGGCCAAGGTCTGAAATTGGCATTTTTGCAAAATCCTTGTCTTTGACGTTCTTGTTGTGTGCCCCTCCGCAGTTCAGACAGGCATTGATCCTGACTCCAAAGTTCTGTCCAACTTTCCTGAATGTCTCATGTGGCATTGCCTGGAGGTAGTGTGACACCTGCTTCAGATCATCCAGTGTGGCAGAGAGAGAGCCCTTGACAGCCCCCCAGAACCAGTATTCCAGAGGGTTCAAGTCTGGGCTATGGGGTGCCCAGTCATGAGCAGTACCCAGGGTAACGAGGCAGTTTCTGAAGAGCTGCTGCAGGAAAATGATGGTGTCATCAGCTGTATGTGGGGGTGCACCATTCTGTATAAACCAGATCATGCTGAGCTGGTTTGGGGTGACCTTCTGGGCTAGATCATGATGGAACTTCTGAAGCACAGTCCGGTAGCGCTCATCATTGATCGTCACTGTCCTGCTGATGTCATTCTCAAACCAGTAAGGCCCTAGCATTCCCCATCTAGAATTGAAGGCACAGAAGCATGTGACCTTCGGCCCTTTCAGGTACATCTGAGTGATCTCAGGTGATTCTGCCCCCCAGAAAATGTTGTTGCTGTTATTAATGGCACTGTTCAAGTGGAAATGGGCTTCATCACTGAACCAGATCAGATTGTTCTAGTTTGGTACTGCTCCATCCTGCCACTGAGCCAATTGCACATATCAAGTCTCTTTGTCATGTCATCTTGACTCAGTTTATGCCTAATAGAGATGATGTATGGGAAAATTTTCAGTTCCTTAGTGAGGATATGCCAGACTGATGTTGCTTTGATGCCTTGCTCCCGGGAGCACCAGCGGTGTGGCATCTTGGGACTGTCCACTGCAGAATCCTGCACAGTGTCGATGTTGGCTTGGCTCTTGGTTACTGATGCTGGCCTGCCACTGTTGCCCTTGCTCTGGTTGTGCATTGTACCCTTGTGCTCAATATGTTTCACAATACGTTGAATGGCACCATTTGTGGGTCCATCACGTGTTCTGAGGCAGAACCTCCAGCGGGTGTCTACATATGATTTAGTCTCATACCACAGAGCCACCACTTTTGTCTTCTGCTTCACTCTCAATGGCATAGTTGAAATGGAGCTAGAAAATGAAATGGAGCTGGAGTTGAATGGTATAGTTGAAATGGAGCTTGAAAATGAAATGGAGCTGGAGTTGAATGGCATAGTTGAAATGGAGCTCCATAGATGGAGCTAGAAAATCTCAGGGAACAAATACCACGATAACATGACGAAACCCTGAAAAGGAAAACAGTATAAGTCAAAAAACACAAAGAAATGGAACGAAGTCAAAGGTCTATCAATCTTTTTGAAACACCCTGTACTTCACCGACACAGACACCATGCACAATGAAGATCTCCATTTCTTTGATAAACTTGCACACTTCACAGCTTGTGTCAAGGCACACCTGAAGGTTGTGACTCCCAAAATGACATGTCAAGATGGCGATACCATTAACATGCCTGACTTGCACATGGTAATGGCTGGCAGTGGAGAGGAATGGAGTTACTTTGGAACTGGCTGAGAATTTGCCACACATAAGTTTGCTGTCAGCTTGGACACAAGGGCAACTGTCCGTCAACACTTGGGCACTGTGGCAAGACTGGTCGATGAACAGTGTGAAGTGTCGGATGGCTGCCCCAATACACAGCGCCTCCACTTCGCAAGCCAGCCATGTATCCTGGTGTTTACGAAGTTTAGCATTAAAGAACCCCACGACGAGCACGTCCATTCCTGTGTGCATACAATGTCACTGCAATGCCTTTGTTCTTGACAGACCTATCAGTGATTGTCCACAGTAATTCATCAGGTCTAGGTGTCACAATAGTCTTGCAGTCTTTCAGAGCATTCTGGCCAGCCATGAAGGCATGAAATAACTCATCAGACCACACTATCTTTTTGCTTGATGTTTTGCCAGCAGTGGCCATTTCTAAAGGATACAGCAAGCTAACATTGCCACTTCGGACTTGGCTGAGTACTTTGTATGCTCCTACAAATGGCCACAAAGCCCGAGCAGTCTCGGGGGGCTCCACTGTAGCCAGGCTAGCAACCTTGTGCGGGCTTGTGCTTAATGGCTTAATGTTCCATCACACCAGATCCATCCCAGTACTGTTGTTCACCTTGGGCAAAT
>NC_140961.1:110128022-110180522 GCF_056783735.1 Eptatretus burgeri | reverse complement strand
AAAAAGCAAATATAAAAGCGAAAACACAATGCAGAGCTAATACCGACTACCGAGCACACGGCAACACTTATACAATTCTACTTCACAGACGGCGCCGACAACACATACCCAAAACCAAGGAAAAGAAATACCCTCAAGGATGAGGCGGGCCTGAGGCCGAGACCGGGTCGCGCCTACCCGTCTGGTGATGAGACGCGGAGCGGCGATGGTGCCTCAACTCCGCGGGCCTCGCGGACAGCGTCTGGTAGGGGGTGGGAAAGGGGCCCCCTTGGTCGCACTATCTCAGCGCGGGGGGGAAACAGGAGGGGGTTGCTGATGCTCGGGGTATAGAGGATCTTTATTATCCCGCGACGAGCATCTCCACCTCGGCCAGGTCGCGCTGTCGGCCTCCCTCGGGTGCAGCTTCCTGCACGACGCGAGCACCCCCTCGTCTGGTGTCGCCGCCTTTCCACAGCTCCGTCCCCTCCGTTCCGCACACGACGAGCAGCTCCACCGCCCGCGAAGTCTTGACTCTCTGTTTCCGACTCTCCTACTCTCCTACTCTCCGCCTCTGGACTCTGGACTCTCCCCGTTGGACTCTCTCCGTTGGACTCTCCTGGACTGACGAACACGGTCCTTTTATCCGCCCCGTAACTTCGCCCTCTCATCTTTGACCCCCTCCCTTCGACCTTTCACCTCGCTCCCCATTGGCCCGAGAAAAAGTGGGCGTGAAGGCTTTTTGATCCATAAATTTGCATATATCGATCGCCCCGGGGGCGGGGCCAATTCGCCCCTCGCTCACCGATTGGACGGCAAAAAGTGGGCGTGTGTCGTTTTTGATCCGTTTTTGAAGCACAAAATCCGTGATTTTGTACACGCTGTTCGGCGCGCGCCCTGCACGAGTCCAACACCGATACCCACAGCGGGGCAAGAACGGTGGCGATGCTACGGTTGCGAGGTGTGACGGGAAGGTCGTGGCGGTTGTGGTGAAGCGGTGGTTGGTGGTGGTAACAATGGCGGTTGGTCCAAAATAAAGATAGTTAAAGAAAAACGGCTATCCTGAAGAGTCGCAGCACGCATAAATGACATGTATTCCCACTAGACAACGGGTTTGGGCCTAACTACACATGCACTTACCGAGATACCTCACCTAAGGGACCTGAATGGTGGTTTGCGAATTTGGTAACCACAACAATATATATATATATATGTATATATATATATATATATATGTATATATATATGTATATATATATATATACATATATATATATATATATATATATATATATGTATATATAGAAATATGTATATATATATATATATATATATATATATATATATATATATATATATATATATATATATATATATATATATATATATGTACATATATACAGGGTTTTCTAAAAATATATACAACTTTTCATCTGCAAAGAGGATGGTCATAACATATATATTTTAAAAAGATATATGGCTGGATAGAAAGCTGAAAGGTTGAAGTTTATTATACCAATGTCAAAATTGCCACCAAAATTTAAATTTTGGGATAGAATCGTCGTTATCTTTTAGACCACATGTTCGACGTAGGCTCCACATTGTCCGATCATTGCCTGCAAACGCGTTGTCATGTTCTCCATCATTTTGGGAAACGTTTCCTGAGGAATGTTCTGGATTTCTCGGTGGATGTTTTCCTTCAGCTGATCAAGAGGCTGAGGGCAAGGGTTTCCATAGATCCTGTCCTTGAGATACACCGACAAGAAGAAGTCTGGAGGAGTAAGGTCAGGGGAATACGGTGGTCACTCAACGTCTTCGTAGAGGGAGATAAAGTGGCCCTCAAAATGTTGGTTGAGAAAATGCCTTGTTTCCCTGGCTGTATAGGGCGGTGCCCCATCCTGCTGGAACCACTGGGTTCTCATCTGGATCAGGTTGTTTCTCCTACAGGCCTGAGTACCTAGCTCAGCAGATAGAATTCCTGAATCATTTCGCGATAGTTCCTCTGGTTTACCGTGCAAGTGCGTACCTGGTCATCTTCAAAGAAGTATGGACCAATTATCCCATACCAACCAACCGCCACCCACATGGTGACTTTGAGAACAGATCGAGGCACCAGTTCAGTTGATGCATTACCAGGATTTTCAGTTCCCCATTACCGAAAGTTTTGCTTGTTTACCTCCCCAGACAAGTGAGCGGGCATTCGTCCATCATGTGAAGTTTTTTGAGGAAGTCTGCATCTTCCTCCAACTTTCCTGAGAACCAATTTGCAAAGTCTAGTCGTTTACTTTTCTGTTGATCAGTAAACACCATTTCCTTTTGAATTTTGTATGGAAAGGCATGAATGTCTTGGTGAAGGATCCTCTGAACGGTGCTCTTATGAATGTTTGTCTCGGCAGAAAGTCGTCAAATCGATTTTTTTGGACTCTGAACGACCGCCTGTCTCACCATTTCCACATTTTCTTCACTACGACCTGTTCTCTTCCGACCACTGTGACCCTTGTGAAGGTCACAGATGGTTCCCAATTTGGTAAGCTTTTGCGATGGTGCACTTTATTGTCCGAAAGTTTGGGGCATGGCGCAAGTGGATACTGAAATGTCTCGAGTAAAGAGGTTGCACCTGTATGACACTTTTTGTCTGGTGCCAAAGTTCAACAATTTTCGTCCGTTGTTGTACGGTCAGTCTTGGCATTTTTCTGGAACTTGATTGGTATCAAAATAAACTTCAGCGTCTCTGCAACAAGAAATGAAGTATTAGTGACAAAATTACTGATTTTTGGATCAAACGAAGCATTTAAAAAGTTGTGTATTTTTTGGGGACACCATATATATTGTTACGGTTGTCGAAATTCGCATTACACCATAAAGAGTCCTCAGGTGAGATATATCGATAAGTCCATGTGTAGTTAGCCCAAACCCGTTGTATAGAGGGTATTTATGTGATCCAACCGGGCTGCAACGCTTTGAATTAGCCATTTTTCTGTTCTATCTTTTATTTCAAACAAACAGCATCTCAACAACCACACCATCCCCACCACAGCGCCAACCACACTACAACCACGCCACCTCCACCACCTACGCTACCACATCACCTCCACCACCTACGCTACCACATGTTGGCCACTCACGATTCAATAAGCACCATGCGGTCACGATCTCAGCAGAAGAACAAAAACCACCAATGATGCTTGTGGGCTTTTCCTGCCATTTTTCCCTGTGCTTGGTGTGAAGGAAGGAGGAAGGGCAGCTCGCCGCCGATTGGTGGATGAATGGTGTGAGGCGGTCGGGGTGAGGGAACGCCCCTTTTCGGGAACCTTCACGAAGGAGGGTGGAGCCGAAAATGGGGTGGGGCGAATGGGCGGAGCCGGCCCCTACAAAAGGGATGAACGAGTTGGTTCGGGGATTTTTTTGGTTGGTTGCTCGGTTGGTTCGGAGTTGTGTGGAATTAGAAGTGAGCCTTCTGTTTCAGGTCGCGAGCTCGTGGTTCCTGCCCTGTTCGGCGATCCTCGTGCGGGCCCTGGGACCCCGTGCACGAGCGCGGGAAGTAGCGCCAAACGAGCCCCGTCCTTCCCCCCAAGAACCCCGCCTGAGGTGTCGGGCGGACGACGCGAGCTACGCGCGGGAGAAGGACTCGACGCGCCCAGGTAAGTCGCGACTTCCTTTTGTTTTGGGGTTTTTGTGTTAATGTGTGTGTGTGTGTGGCACCAGTCTGCCAAGTAGAATCGAATATGTGTTCCTGTGCTCGTGTAAATAATAAATATAGTCGGTTGTAGCTCTGAATTGTGTCCTTGCTTTTGTTTCTTTCGTTTTATGTGCATTTTTATTTTGCTGTATATACGTGCTTGCTTTGTGTCTGTGTGTGTGAATAAAGTGCTGCTTGTTGAACTATTTTCCCGCTTCGCTTCGTCTTTTCCTTCAATTGAATCTCCATCTTGCATCCCGTAAGGGATTGATAGTGGGTTTAAAACGCCCGGTAATTAATCAGAACTGTCAAGGCCGACGATAACTCCGCTTGGTTATCCCTGTAATACGGAATGAACCGCTTAAGCGGGTCGTGTCAGGAGTCGCCCTCTTTTTTTTCGGTTTCGGCTCCTCCCTCCTTCGAGAAGGTTCCCAAAGGGGGCTTTCCCTCACCCCGACCACCTCACGCCGTTCATCCACCAATCGGCGGCGAGCTGCCCTTCCCCCTTCCTTCACACCAAGCGTGGGGAAAAATGGTGGGAAAAGCCCACAAGCATCGTTGGTGGTTTTTGTTCTTCCGCGGAGATCGTGACCTCACGGTGCTTATTGAATGGTGAGTGGCGAAGATGTGGTAGCATAGGTGGTGGAGGTTGCGTCGTTGTAGAGTGGTTGGCGCTGTGGTGAGGATAGTGTGGTTGTTGAGATGCTGTTTGTTTGAAATATAAGATAGAACAGAAAAATGGCTAACTCAAAGCGTCGCAGCCCGATTGGATCACATAAATACCCTCTATGCAACGTGTTTGGGCTAACTACACATGGACTTATCAATATGTCTCACCTGAGGACTCTTTATGGTGTTATGCGAATTTCCACAACCGTAACAATATATATATATATATATATATATATATATATATATATATATATATATATATATATATATATATATATATATATATATATATATATATATATAGTTACAGCCATGGATACCGAGTGTATTGTGAGGGGATTAATGTTCCTTTCTCCTCGGAAGAACCGGAGTGGTGCGGTGGGTTGCTTAACAACCACGAACGCCAATCAGATAATCACGAGTTCCAGTCTCCACCGTCTAATTTGCCATTCAACTTGAGGTCACGTGGCCTCCTGATCGGGGAATGTGCACTCGGCGATGCACCATTCTTATCTTGATTTGATCTTAAGTAATGCGGCCGAGCCTGGACCGCAGGTGCACACCGACTATGACAGCTTAATTAGTTTGTGAATTATAATCTCCCAGTATATCTATGTTCGGGCAATGCTGGATCAATGGAAAGAAATGACAATCATGGACAGCTTTAAACATCAACAAGGAATATATTTTAAAGAAAAATAAATAAACTGAAGAACTTTTAAATTCCTTATCGATTAAATGGATGAATTCAAATCAAATGTTCAATCAACAAAATAATCTCAAACAAAAAAAGAATTCACAAGCTTTTATAGAAAAATGGACAAGGAGCAAATGCTTATCACCATGCCTTACTTGACAATTAAACACGAGACATGGGTACCCAGCAGATCATTCAAGGGGAAAAGAAGTCTGGTCTCGGCTTACCAAGGCTGAAGTCATCGTGCATCTACTAAAATAATCCAAAATGTGTGAGCATGCCTTGGTCTACCTCTCCAAATGAGCTCTCCACAGCCCGACTCGTTTCCGCTGCCAGTGCCCTGCCTCACCGTGCACCTACCCAGAAACAGACTCAAACACCAATCAATGTCACGTCGTCGCCCCCAGGAACCAGGAACGCCGTGAACCAGGTATGCCAAGAATCAGGTATGCCAAGAACCAGGTATACCAAGAGCCAGGTATGCCATGAGCCAAGTACGCCAAAAGCCAGGAACGTCAAGAGTCAGGTACGCCAAGAATCAGGTCCACCAAGAACCAGGTACACCAAGAGCCAGGTATGCCATGAGCCAAGTACCGAGCAGAACCAGCAGAAACAGTCCAACTGTCACCAACCACCATTTCTGCTGGCCCAAACCATAAGGAGCTGTCATAAACCGATAGCAGGATCTCTCACCAACTTAACATGGCAGTCCTGCCATCCTTTTGGAGGCGATTCGTGTGGGCAGAGCCTCAAGCACGACTTCAGCCAAATCCAACTTGCCTATTGGCGCATTGCTGCACGAGTCCTCCAACCGGCCATTCTCGTGCTCATTCTCTCCCAACCATCGAACGAGATGCAACTCCCAATCAACACAGGCCTGGCTTACGACACCATGTTTGTGGTGCTGGACGAATGCCAGAAAGCAGCCACTTGCGAGAACAACTGAGCAGAAACATGAAGCGCCCACAGAACATCAATCGGCAATTACCACCTCTTTGTTCAGCCCGACACGAATAAGAGCAGGTTATCATCCATAGAGCTGCTGAATGGGGTGTCGATTGCCGATGGAAAAAGGTGGGCGTCAAACTTCGATGAAAGAAGGTGGGTGTCGATCGCCGATGGAAAAATTTGGGTGCCTGAGGTAAATGATCCAAAACCACAGCCATGTTTGCTCGTCAGAATGAACTGTTCAGGAAAAGCTTGCGGTGTGATTCATGACTCAAATTTCCTGCAAGTCTAAAATGTAAATAATAACCAAAATAAAATGTGTAAATAAATCGTGTGTTTCCAAGCCAATGTGTCTTGATAGAAAGGGAATAGAATGAGTCTCCTTTGGGCTCACGGCTATCTCTCGCATGCACGAACGGTGAATATCACTCATGCGGAAATGAAAACTGGCATTAAATCATACGTCATGAACG
Organism: Eptatretus burgeri; assembly: GCF_056783735.1. Taxonomy (NCBI): domain Eukaryota; kingdom Metazoa; phylum Chordata; class Myxini; order Myxiniformes; family Myxinidae; genus Eptatretus; species Eptatretus burgeri. Next base: position 110,174,077 of record NC_140961.1, on the reverse strand, counting down.
TGTCGTTAAGAGGAAAAGGAAAAGGAAATTCGTTAAGAGGAATTCGTTAAGAGGTTAAGGGTGTCGTTAAGAGGAAAAGGTTATCCCTGATGAAAGGAAGGGAACATGTTCTCTCCCCTTCTCCAACGCATCAGAGTTAGAATCCCACCAGACAAGCGGATGGGTCTATTCTGAACATGTATTTCTGGAAATAACTGCCTGAGGACCTGGATGTTGTGTGCATTACTCAGATCCGATTCGGAAATCCACAACAAATCGGCATCCAACAAATCTGAAATTCACAACAATATTATATAATAATATTGCATATCGGGGAATCTGTGTGTATTTTAGATACGTGTTCATCATCATATACAGTATATGTTTGTATTAAAGGTGTCCTTGTGTTCACCTTTAATTATAAGATGTATGCTAAAATACCATCAAGCATTGTTTGTTTTGCCACTGTGGTCGCCATTTTGGATTTATGTAACTTATTAAGTTATCAAATTAGAAGGAACGTGCTTCAAAAACTAATGTATCCTTTTAAAACACTAAAAAATGTTACACAATTGTCGAGATATTAAATTAATGGAATTTTACGATTACTTGACCTTTCACTTTAAAATCGGGCAGTACCTTCAAAAAAATTTGCATGGTCTTAAAGTGTAACTGTGCCAAATTTGGTGCTTTGGGCCAAAGTGTCACGATCATTCCCGGAGGCCACTCCACTACAAGGGGTGTGAATACTTTCTGAAGGCACTGTACACATCCCATTTTTAAGGTGCAGTTGTGAGCTCAGTGTTTGATGAGGACTTATTTTCATAAAAGGCAAAAAGGCAAAAAATGATATGTTTTTGAAACAATGTAATTCCCTGTTTTGGAAATTTGAATTCCTGTTTTTTCTATCTATTTTATTACTATTCTATCGCCAACATAAATACGATTCTAAGAGGTGAGTGTCTGATCATTTATGTGCAGTATTTCAATTTTGTCACAATAGCAAAAAAAAAATCTTCTTTTTATTGATCCATATGGGATAAAATTTTAAGTCAATAATTTGAAAGGTAAATGATAAAACTAATTATCTACAAGGTATGAATAATATTTGAAACTGAATGATCACGGGTTCAGCATATTTATAATCTGTATTCTTCAGCTGAGTTCTTGCTCAGTGAACACATGATGGATAAAGCAATGACGGCAACAATGACAGCAAAAATCAAACACCACCACCAAGACCATTACCTCTAGCACCACCTGTGTACGGATGCTCTTACCATTGCCTTTGACCCTACATTGGGTGCAGTTTACACTTCTCGGGATGCCATTGTGACATTTTTTAGAAGAACATCACAAACTCAATATGGTGTTTAACCGTAGAGGAAATGGATGGAGTGGATTCAAGTGATGGCTTTTTGTGAGGATTAGGATGACACATCTTTTAATGGTTTTGAAATATTTTGGCTAATGCACACTCCATTATTTCGATCTCAGTGATATATACGTTCTCAAACACAGTGGAACTTGAGCGTACATAATATCACCAAGCTCTCCCAATCGCCTTTCCATATCCCTACAGCCAACCTCCTTAATCCTCCTTTTTCTCCTTAATCTCCCTCCTACCCTAAGCCCTTTCTCAAAATACTCCATCTCCCCCGCACATAAAAGATATGGATGATATACTTTCATCTCAATGAGTCACTGTTTCCAAACTTGTGAACTTGTTGCCATCATTTTTACAAACGTTTTCTCTGTTGCTGCTGCAAATTTTCATTAAATTTTTTTTCTTCTTTTCCTTTTACCTTTACATCCTGAAAAACGTCTCTCTGGTGAAGGCAAGTGTCGATCTGTATGTGCAGAGAGGTAGAACGATGGATTAAATCTACAAGATGTTGGTTGAGGTATGCTAACCACTGTGGAAGAAAGGTGAATCTGATGCTTCAAACGGGAACCCTTCGTCGGAGAAAAAGAGGGAGGACAAGGTTGCTCTGATGAAGGGTTAACACCAAAAAAAAGTCAGCTTCTGATGCTTTCCCATGACCGCGAGCATTCCTCAATCAACATCTTATTAATTTAATCCATTGTTCTTTCCTTTTTGCACACTCTTTCACATGCTCGTTCTTCCTTTTGGTTTCTCCTTTTAAATATTATATCAGCAGTGCAAACAGAAGAAGCAGCATTTTTGTATTTGCTTGCTTTTTCATGTCCATTCGCCATCAATGTTGTTTTGCTATCTCTGAAGCTGCTGTTGAATTATTTGAATGCTAACTTGTGATTATTAAGTCTTCAGTAAACAATGCTGGCTATTCCTTAGACCGACTTCATCTGTCATTCTGTGTTCAGCAGGGGGTCTTCTTCTTGGAACACTTGTTTTCTCAAAAATCTGTGTCCATTGGGTACAACAATTTATGGAATTTAAATATCAGCTTCCGCTGCTGTGCTGTTGATACCCATATCTAATTGTCCATTGAACCTGATGATGTGCTCTCTTCACAGTCATGATGTCCTCTCTCATTACTGTTAAGAATGACAGGCTGGTGTTTGACCTCTCATGCATCCTTAAAAAGCTTCAACTCTGGATAGTTAAAAGTGGTTGTGAAACCACATCTATTCGACCACAGTTTGAAAGCTACATGTGTCACTATAAACCAAACTCTTGCCCATAGTCTGCATATTACCAACACTTGGGAATATATTTTATTCTATCTGCACAATATCTACCAAATCCAATCAGGCTTAAATAAGAGGATAACTTAAACATTGGTTTATACGCTCATAACGCCATACTTGGATTATTGCAGCTCGCTGTTAAACAGAGATTACCACCCTCTTCTCTCAAGCCCTTCCAACTTATTCAGTCGATGGCAGCCAGGTTCCTAGGTAAAACTCATAAATATGATCGCAACACTCCAATCCTCAGCATGCTCCACTGGCTCTCAGGACACAAAAGTAGAGATTTTAATGCATATTGTTGATGACATTTAAAGCCAAGACATAAATTGGCTCCTGCCTTCAATTCTGACCTAATCACACCTTTCCACCTCTGTAGAATTCTGCCATCTGACACTGGCCAGAAATACTTTGGTGGTTCCACAAACGAGGACATATTTATGGAGATGGAGAAGTCATTAGACATACTTCTCAATTGTGGAGCTGTCTTCCTTTTCATATCCATACAACTTCATCGATTACGATTTTTATAACATTCCTAAAATCTCATTGGGACTGAAAGAATAGCTATAAACTGTCATCCTGGTGTTTCACAAGAGTATAGTTCAGAAATCAGATTGATCAGTTTTGGTGGCACCCCACGACGACTGAGAATCCTCCAGAGGGCATCCTGATTCAACGCTTTGTGGAGATCAAAGATGGTTTTTGGGTAATAAAAACACACATCATCAACCACAAACAACCCATTGACGAGATCCCCACAAACAACACTCCACAAACATGCATACAATCAATCACCCATCCAGGCTTAAGCTACCTAAAAGTCCTGTCAATATCCCTATACCACTCTATCTCCATAACTTCCAGGTACCTATCTAATCCCAATTTAAAATGATCTACTGTTTCTGTTGCCATTACCTTTCAGGGATACCATTCCATGCATAACCAACTCTCTGAGTGAAAGACCCCTGCTTTCTGCCATCTAAACTCACCTCTTCTTTACTCTCAGGCTATGGCACTGTCTCATTTGTTGAATAATTGTTTTACACTTATTTTGTCAATACCCTTCATTATCACATCTCCATCATATCTCCTCATAACCACCTCCTTTCTAGAGTATAAAGCAAACAGGTGAATGGAACAGGTGAAACCATGGTCAGCGGCTCCACTATCCTTTGTTTGTGACCTCTAAATCTCGGTTTATAATGGACCAGAGTGTCTCTCACGGAAGCCATCTGGCTTCCATTATGATGGAGGTGATGAGGTGCACACGCACTGCAACACATTCATACTCACAAGGACTACACAAGGAAATTAAATGCAGGAGGAGGACAATCGGCTCATCATGCTGCACCACATCAACACCAGACCAATTTATCAACACCAGACCAATTTATCAACACCAGACCAAAAAAGAAAAATGCAAAATGTTTCTTTATGCCTCCGCGAAGGGAATCACTGGAGGCATGATGTTTTTGGGTTGTCCATCCGTCCATGCGAATTTTCTCCATTTTGTCTGCAACCGCTGATCCAATTGACACGTAATTTTCATTGACACGTGTGATCCCTCATGTAGAATGGTTTATTAATGATTATGACGTCATAGGTAACGTGTTGTGGCATACTTTTTGGAAAAAAAGAAAAACTTTGGATCTCTTTATTTCCAAAACCTCTCTATGGAGAAGATTGAAACTTGGCACAAGTGAAGTACTCCTCGTGTGAAACAAGTGTGATTTTTAGCTCACCTGGACTTTAGTCACGTTCGCTTATGCAATCAAGTAGTGTCTGCAGGTGAGTGAGTGAGTGAGTGAGTTAGTCAATCCGTAAACACTTCAATCATTATTGCTTGATTCAAACACACAGTTTTGATGAAACTTGGCCACAAGCTTCATATATGATGCCTAACAAAGGTGCATTAACCACATCAAAATCTGCACTCATTGAGGTGATGTACAGGGGTTCTTTTGACCCCCCTCCCCCAAATCGATATCTGCTCTTTCCTCCAAAACTAAACACACAATTTTGATGAAACTTGACCAGAGCATTTTCACCCATGATGTACCAAAGTGTGTTGACCACATCAAAATCTGTGCTCATTGCGGGAGTCTACGGGGGGGGGGGAGGGGGGGTTTGAACCCCAAAATAAGTATTTGCTTTCTTCGCCAAAACTATACACAATTTTGATGAAAGTTGACCACAACCTTCATCACTCATGATCTACCAAGGTTTGTACATAGCATTTAAAAAACTCAGGGTCTTAGGGAGTGTGTGGGGAGTTTGAGTGACTGTTGTTTCTGATCCAGGTGAGCTTCAGGACCTATTTTTTTATGTCACAGGTGGCTTCATTATGACGTCACAATTGCATACGTCGAACACTTTATCTGATCAGTAGGAAAAATTTTGAAGGTTTTTTAGGGCTAAATTGTATGGGGGAGGGGGATAAACATTGATGATGTCATCAGTCACATGGCATGGCAGCCATGTTGTTATTAATATAACCTTCAAAAATCTTCTTCTCCGAAATTGTTGAACAGATCAAGGCAAAACTTTATAGGTATGATTGCCTATCCAAAAGGAACAAAATGTTCTCCACCTATGACATCATAGGTCACATGGTTTGACAGCTATGAGTATTTGAAAAATAAACCTTTAAAATTTTTCTTCTCCAGAACGGCTTGACAGATTGAGGAGAAACTTCACCCACATGTTTCCCAACCCATGGGGATGCCAGGGTGTTCACAAATAATTACAGTCTGGTCTCACAGTCTGGCATCCATATTGGATTGAACAAAAATCTTTAAAACATTATTTCTCTTGAATGGCTTCAGCAATCGACATGAAACGTCACAATTATGATCTAGTAGTAGTCATGTGGAATATATTTTTTAAATTTCAACCTGATCGGATGCATGGTCTGGCAGCCAGAATTATTTAATAATTTGAATCTGGGTTCAGGAATTTAAATCAAACTTGGTGCAAGTACGCATTATTATTTAATAATGTGGGCGGAGGCATATCTGTCGACGTCACAACTTCAAAGAGTGCCCTTCCAGTTTTTTCTTGCAGTTTTATTTTGTAATTTTTTTCTGCAGCGTTTTTTCATTTATTTTTTTTCCAGGGGAGGGGGCATGGGAGAAGACTGTGCTTGAGTTGAGAAAAAACACAACATGAACCACACAACACCTTTTCACAAGACCCCCACAAATAACACTCCACACACAAGCATACAATCACCCATCCATGCTCAAGATACATAAAAGTACTGCCAACATCCTCATATCCTATCACTGTGCAATGTTAAAACCACCTCTTTTGATTTGTAACTGATCCCCCTCCAAATACAACCTAAAACCCAAATATGCTTTACCTAGAGCTGCCTGGCACTGCGCTGTCAGCTTAGCTCCTGTATCTATGACCACCACCAGATCCTTCTCCTCTGTGACACACTCCAAAATTGCCCTTTGCATCATGTAATCTCAATTTTCCTTATTCTTCCCCACCCTCAACACCTTACACTTGCTCAGGTTAAATTCCATCTGCCAATCTTTTACCCAATCTATGCAAATATCAATACTTTCTTGAATCTGATCAACACCCCCTCTGCTATCCACCTCACCTCCAAGCTTTGTCTCATCAGCAAATTTGGAAAGCCTACTCTTCACCCCCCCTATCCAAATCATTGATGTAAATTATGAATAATAATGTCCAAGTACTGATCCCTGGTGTACCCCACTATACTGTACTTACATCCTCCCAGCAAGATGTCCTCCCACTCACAGCCGCTCTTTGCTTTCTATCACAAAGCCAGTTTGCAATCCAATTAGCTGCCTGACCAGCCACTCCACAAATCCTCACTTTGGTGAACAAGCTCTGATGTGGTTCCATGTCAAATGCATTCTTAAAGTCTAGCTATATGTCCACTACCATTCCCTCATCCACCCAATCAGAAACTGTTTCATTGAACCTTCAAAGATTTGTAGGACATGACCTACCTTTGATAAACCCATGCTGAATACCTTTACTTAGATTGTATTTATTTAAATGGTTCCTCATCTGGTCCTTAATTAATGTCTCCAACACCTTCCCCACAACTGAAGTCAAACTAACAGGTCTATAGTTCCCAAATTCTTCTCTGGTTCCATTCTTAAATAATGGTGTTACATGTGCTACTCTTCAATCCTCCGGTATCTGTCCTGACTCCAGTGAGCTATTGAAAATATCCATTAACATTTTGCTGACCTGCTCAGCCACCTCCCTCGATACTCTTGGGTGCATATTATCTGGCCCCAGAGTATGTCTATTCTTATGTAGAAATAGGGATGTTACTCCAAAAAGTAATAGAGGATGGGAAGATTTTGCTGTCATTGATTGGTTCTGCTGGTTTAGCCAATGTCCCACCCATAGTTTCGCTCCACTGTAATAAGTAGACAGGTGTGCATTGAGTGTGCGGTCCCCATTTTAGATCACCAAACCACCAGTAAGGTATGCGCTAATAAAGGAGCAAGAACCCTGCTTGGTTTGGTGGTTTGAATGGGCATCCATGGTTGACTAGCAACCTGCCAGACCGTGGAGTTATCCGTGGCTGGTGGTCTTTGGTCTGGAGAGCGGGTCCCAGTAACCCCTTCGTGGCAACCCCTGAACACCAATTCCATAAAAATTGGTGTCAGGAGTGGGATTCGAACCTGGGGTGCTATCAGTGGCACCCCAAAATTATAAGAAGCATCGGGTAAAATTTTAGTAAAAATTACACAACTATGCCGAGCCAATGTGAGCAGGACCAGGTGGACTTAGAGGATGATATGGAAGAACCCATCACCCAGGAAACTTGAGTGTGAAAATAACATTGTGGGAGAGGAAATAGCAGCAAAAACGTGAACAGAGGCTGAGAACCCCCACCTCTACCCCCATCCCCATACCAATCCCCCAGGATATGTGGTGCTGATAGCACAGGATAGCCGGTCAACATCACCATCACAGCCTGACAACGGTCAAATTATGTTGATGACGACATAGATGCTAGCAAAAATGGATGTGATGGGTTCAAAGCATGATATTCATGTGGGGCAGAAGGAGATGGGCAACAGGATGGAAGTGATGGGGAATAACATGGCTGTGAGGATCTAAGCTGGAGGGAGGAGGGTGAATGAAGTGAGGATGGACGTGAGCAGTGTCTGGAAGGAGATAGAGGCGAGCGAAGTCAGACTGTCAGGTGAAATAACTGAAATTAAAACAGAGATAAAAGGACTTACAGAGGGGTAAAAATAATTAAAATAACAAATTGGGAAAACACAGGGGCAATACAGGATCTAAAGGTGGCCCAGAAAGATGTAAAAAGAGAAATGTTGGCCATTATAAAAAGAATGAAAGATGGGACATGATGACGATGCAAAATATAGGAGAAATGGTACGAACGATAGAAACCAAAAAATGTCAGATGAATGGGCAAATAGAGGAAAAGAACGAAAAATGAAAGAACATACAAAAGCAACAAAAGTAATTCTGGAAGGAAAACTAAAGGGAGAAAAGTGGGAGATCGCAGAATTAAAGGAATAAATGGATAAGGTAAAGAAAGAATAAATAGAGACCGGGGAACGAGCCAAGAGGATTAAGGAGGAGATTTTGGAATGTGTTGAAATGTTGAGTAAGGATCAAGATCGCGCATTGCAGGTACAGATGGAGAGGATACGAGCCCTTGAAGTGAACCACTATGAGGTGAGTCCAGTTAGGGTGAGGCTGTGTGAGCCAGAGCGAATGCATGGCGTCAATGGGTGCATGTTGAGCTGAGGAGGCAATAATGCACCCGGGGTTTCATGGCGTGACGGGAAGAATGCCATGTGAGAGTAATGGGAGTGAGTGTGATGGAGTGAGTTCCGGGAACATGCGGAATGGAGTGAATGAGAGTGCATTGCATGCAGACACAGACAGGGACGTTAGCCATTAGCATGACTGAGGGGAGGGGTGAGCCCTCCGCGAGTGAAGAATTTGAAATATCAGTGTTCTAATCCCATGTGCGGGGAATTAAGACGATAGAGTTTGGAAACCACTCCGGCACCACAAGGATGTGCAGAGTCCGTGCTGGACAAACTACCCAAGCGAGAATGTTTAGTAATGGCTCCGGAGGAGCCGGTGCGTAAACGATCCAAACCAGATAAATGAGCAGAACGTCAACAGAAAGAAAGTGAATTTGGTTTGGAAATTGTCCCAGATGGGCAGTGTCCAAGGAATGGAGTGCGGTGGAGAATGTGCAGCATGAACGATGCACGTGGGACAAATGGTGGATTCAGTTGTGGGGATTTTGCGGAATGACTTGTGTATGTGGTCAACATGAGAGGGATCGAGAGACGTCCCATGAGTGTTAATGGAGTGAGAAAAGCTGAGGGAAGTCCTGCGTAAAGTGTGTGCAAAAGGCCCACGGGGTGAAAGAAAGGCCAAAAGACATCCCGTGTGAGCATACGGTTTGGAAGGGACCACGAGGTCGCAAATGTGCGTGTTTGGTGTGCAAAAGGTCACGGGGTGATCCATGTGTGCAAGGGGAGCAAGAAGGATTGCGAGACAGCTTGTGTGTGTGCTGTGTGTGTGGAAGTCTTGCGGTGCGAGGGGAAGTGGTGTGAAGGCCGCGGAACATCCCGTGTGCGAGAACGGTGTGAGAATGGGCATGGTGATATAGTTTGGCCAGGGGAGGTTATCGCCACATGGGATATGCAGGCATGCCCCAGGGGAGAGCACACAGTGTGCAGAAGGTTGGAGGTTCCACAGCACCAACAGTGGGCATGGCAAACACAATGGGGTTCGCTGTGGGAGAATCCACAGAGTCCAGCAGGGAATTTAAAATAATTTGCAGGTGACGGATGTGCTGCTGAGTGCCTCTGCAGAGGGGGGATCACTCGGGAGAGAGTAGGGAGTATGGAACCCATGTTGGAGCAAGCAGAAAAGGCTACCCCATGCGGGAGCACAGGATCATTTGCTTAGTAGGTGGGAGGTAGCACGAGCCACAGGGGAAACACAAGCCTTAGAAGGAGGGGGGATTTTAATTAGCTTAATGTTCAGTACATAGTGGGTTAGCGACACTGGACCTGTAGTCCTTAAAGGTCCCCTGACACGCAAAAGTACTGAAATTTTATTTATATATGTCCTATCGGAGTTTTTCATCATGATTTCACATCTGACAATGTTTTTTCACAAAACTCATTCTGTAAAATGTAAAATTAAAAAAACAAACCTCTTCAGGAACACCTCTAAAATTCTCCTGAAGGGGGCGTAACCAACATGACGTCAACTACAGGATGACAAAGGATGCACATTAATTACGCGGGTTAGTGGTCTAAGTGATTCTATTGGCTTTCTGTGCGTTTCCACATTTGATTGGTCGATTCAATCGCTTCAGCAGGACAAGCAGAGGAAAATGGCGATGAAATTCCCGGAGTTCATGATGATCGGGAGGACATCGAAGGAAGACTTGGCAATAACAACTGGTTCGACAAAATCCTATTCGTAATTCAATAATGTAAACTCGACTTACATACTGCTCAATATCAGAAATATTTTAGTGAGGTGACGTGACCAGCGCAGCGGACATGTTTCTCTGCGGCGAATGAATCACAAACAAGGCCGGCGCATGTCATCGGCCGTATCTCTCCGCGCATAAAACGAAGCAACCTCGCTGTTTGGATACAATGAAAACTTGTGTGCAAAACACACCTTGTGACACAATTGTCTCAAGTAGTCCGATAAATCTGACGTTCTGTTGCATTTTTATTTATTTTATTCCTACTGTTGTCATGTAGCACCAGTAGAAAACAATAAGCCTGGTGTTGGCTTAGTGGTGAGGGTGGCGGCTTGGGATCCTTGGGTCCTGAGTTCAAGCCCCATTGGCCGCTGAATTAAAATACACCAGGAGGTTGACTCAGCTTGTCATCCTTCCGAGGTCGGCAAAATGAGCACCAGTGTACTGGTAAGGGGGACACTGCATCAGCGGCAAAGCCGCGTCCCAACCAATGCTGCAACCAGCAGCCACAGGCTGCACTCAAGAGAGAGAGAGAGAGGGAGAGAGGGAGAGAGGGAGAGAGGGAGAGAGGGAGAGAGGGAGAGAGGGAGAGAGGGAGAGAGGGAGAGAGGGAGAGAGGGAGAGAGGGAGAGAGGGAGAGAGGGAGAGAGGGAGAGAGGGAGAGAGGGAGAGAGGGAGAGAGGGAGAGAGGGAGAGAGGGAGAGAGGGAGAGAGAGAGAGAGAGAGAGAGAGAGAGAGAGAGAGAGAGAGAGAGAGAGAGAGAGAGAGAGAGAGAGAGAGAGAGAGAGAGAGAGAGAAAGAAAAAAACAATGAAGAAAAGAGAATAATAAAAAAAGCTACAGCACGTCAGATTTATCAGCCTAGTTGGACGGACGACGGATTTATCGGACAAGTCGGACGGAGGACGGATTTATCGGACTAGTCGAGACTCGACTCAAGAGATCTCGAGTCAATCCACTCTGTGCGAGTTTCTGTATGTGACGTCACGCTGCGATTCGCTGAAGTCAACTTTTTTTAGGGGCAGGGCATAGCAAGTTGTGAAAAGCACCAGAAATGATCGAAATATTGCTCTAATTATCCCATTTAAAAAAAACAAAAAAAACATGAGTGATTTCTTCACTCGGAAGGTCAAGTTAATATATAAATAACCAGAAAGTTTTGCATGTCAGGGGACCTTTAATGTTCACTGGACCTCAATGTTCTGTGTCAGGTCAGGCTAGATTAGTTCTGTGACTTGCTGCAGGTACCATGTAAACCTGTACTAACCTGTTCCATGGTCAGGTTGGCAGTGACTAAAGCGTCTCCCCTACCAGGTTTTTTGGTGAGGAGGGTGTTTGGATATGGACACCCAGCAGGATTAAAAACAAAACCTGTCAAAGGGCGGAGGAGCTCCTTGTGAGCCAACGGCCATCCATATCTAGTGCCCAACTGTGTCTGCGGACGTCCTCCTGCAGTTAGGTTACTTCTTGTGAGGAGGTTGGTGGCAGGATTTGCACTCCAGCCACGGTAAAACCCTTCATTCCGCAAAACACAAATAAATGTGAAAACCAACTCCGTGGAAGGAGCTCCTGTGGAGCTTCCCTTCGCAGGGCAGCTCACCGGATGACGGGATTGGGGAAAAGCCTTCAGGACCCCCGATTTTTGATGATAGGAGGGAAACCACGAGGTAACATTCTCGGGTCAGATTGCGGGAGAGTGTGTCGGAGTGGTGCTGAGGTGTCGTCCACCAGATGGCGGTCTCCTTGGGTTAACCTGAGGCGGTCCCTTCGGGTGGGTGCCTGGAATGTCCTATCCCTAAGAGAGGATGATCATCCGTCTGTTATCATCTGAGCTCAAGCGTTTGGACATCGGTATTGCAGCACTCTCTGAGGTTCGGAGACCGGATTGCGGCGAGATCATGGTGGGTGGTTACACCTACTATTGGTGTGGTCGCTCTAATGGTTACCATACCCAAGAAGTTCCTGTAACTGTGTCCAATAAGCTGACCCCAATGATACTTGATGTAATACCAGTCAATGAGCGTATTATGAGACTAAGGATTCGTCACTCCTTAGGTGTCATTTCCCTGGTCTCTGTTTATGCTCCGACTGAGGCGAGTGATCTCACCGTGAAGGATGCATTCTGCGCCACGCTCGAGTCTGTTGTTGCTCAGTGCTCCAGACGAGATACACTTCCAGTCTTGGGGGATTTCATTGCATCGACTGGAACTGATAGGGATGGTTATTCCAGTTGATCCCCCTGAGTCAGGAACTATGAACCAGAATAGCACTAAGTTCCTTGACTTTGCAAGAAGCCATGGACTTAGGGTGGCCGGTTCATGGTTTTAGCACCCACAAGCTCATCGCTGGACTTGGTATTCCAACGCTGGTGGCGTGGCAAAGTAGATTGACCATGTCCTCGTTGATGATCGCTGGAGGATGATCCAGAACTGCAGGGTCTACCGGAGTGCTCAGTTCCTCTATACTGACCACCGGCTTGTTGTAGCAACTCTGAAGTTGCACCTTAAATCCAGGAGAATGGTACCATCCCAGCCGAAGCTGGATGTTGGCAAGCTCAAGGATGAGAGGGTAGCTGAGGAGTTTACGAACAGGCTGAGTGGAGATTTGGGGGGTCTGTGTGCTTTGGGAGGTCCTGAGGAGTTGTAGACTGCCTTCAAGACCACCATCTTTGATGTTGCCGGTGGATATCTTGGAACTCATCGTAGGGCAAAGAAGAATTTTGTCTCTCAAAGGACACTGGATACCATTGATCAGAATCACAGGACCAGGCTGAATGGCAGAGCTGAGCTCTTCAGGGAGCTGAGGCATAAAACTGCACATGCGCTAAGGGTGGACAAGGAGGCCTATGTGCGAGGAGTCTGTGAGGGGGTAGAGCATCACCTGGGGTCAAGGGATTCTTGTCCTGCTTCCAGGGGAATTCGCACATTGCGTTCATCCAAGCCCATCCCTCGGTGTACTGCAGTTACAGCAGAGGGTGGTAGGCTCTTGACAGAGAAGTCTGAAGTGAAGGCTCGCTGGGCTGGTTACTTTGAGCAGTTGTACCAGGCTGATCCACCATTTGTTGAGTTGGACATCAGGGGCGTTAGAACCCCTGTTGCTGACCCTCCAATCGACTTTAGTCCACCTTCGTTTGTGGAAACACAGGCTACGGTGAACTGGATGAAATGGGGGTAAAGCTCCAGGAATCTGTGGCATCCATGCTGAACTTTTCAAGGCTGGTGGAAATGCTGCACTCGTGTTATTGCATGCAGTTGTGTGCTCTGCCTGGAACACAGGCATCATCTCAACTGAATGGAAGAGGGGCCCAGTTGTCCCTCTCTGGAAAAGGAAGGGTGATCCCCAAGACTGCAACAACTACCGAGGGCTGATGCTGCTCTCAGTGCCAGGCAAGGTCTTTGCACGGATAATTCTTGATAGGGTTCGCCACCATCTGCTTGAGCACCAGTGTCCAGAGCAGTCAGGCTTTACACCAAAGAGGTCAATGATTGACCGTATCCTTGCTCTTCGTGTCCTCACCGAACGCAGATGAGAGTTTCGACAGGGGCTGCTTGCAGCCTATGTTGATCTCTGTAAAACGTTTGATTCAGTGAATCAGGATGCCCTCTGGAGGATTCTTGGTCTTTGTGGAGTGCCACCAAAACTGATCGATCTGATGTCTGAACTCTACTCTGGTACTGAGAGTGCTGTGAGATGTGGTGCTGCCATCTCTGACTTATTTCCAGTTGTTACTGGAGTTCGTCAGGGGTGTGTACTGGCCCCCACACTTTTCAACACTTGTATACACTGGATTCTATGGAGGATGTCAGAGAGATCAAGCTGTGGTGCATCGTTTTGGAATGTCAAGATATCTGACCTTGATTTCGCAGATGATGCAGTCATATTTGTGGAGACTTTAGATATCCTTTTGGGGGCCCTTGTGGTGCTGAATGAGGAGTCAGAGCCACTGGGAATACGGGTTTCCTGGCTCAAAAAGATCCAGGCTTTCAATGACATCTTGGATGCTGCTGTCCTGTCTGTGATTGTTTGTGGTGAGGATGTTGAGGTCGTGGAGAGATTCACTTACCTTTGCAGTGATATTCATGTCTCTGCTGGCTCTGAGTCAGAGGACAATCGATGTCTGGGTCGGGCCTGGGGAGTCATGGATTCACTGGATAATGGGGTGTGGCGCTGCCGGTACCTGTGCAGGAGGATGAAAGTCCGAGTCTTCAGGTCCTTGGTGCTTCCAGTCTTGCTCTATGGATGCGAGACTTGGACTCTGACCAAGGATCTGAGATGGAGACTTAATTCCTTTGGTACCAGGTCTCTTCATGGAATCCTTGGCTATCGCTGGTCAGACTTTGTGTCCAATGAGCAGTTGCTGGGAGAGACTCAAATGAGATTTGTTACCTGCATAGTCCGTGAGCATCAGCTGCGGCTGTATGGACATGTGGCTCGTTTTCCTGACGCTGATCCTGCTCACCAGATTCTCCCAGCGAGGGAGTCTCATGAGTGGAGGAGGCCAATGGGCCGACCACGTGCCTTGTGGTTGCAGCACGTTGATCGGCATCTCAAGGAGATTGGGATGGGCCAGGCATCTGCCTAGGGGATGGCCAGACGAATGCCCTGGAGTACCGGCGGAAAGTGGACGCAGCGACCTGCTGCTCTGGCGCATGCCCCTATACCTGACCTGACCTGACCTGTAGTGGGGACGTAACTAGATTAGCTAAGAAGACCCTAGTGTTAAAAGGGAGTTTGCCTAATGTAAGGGATGACGGGTTGTTCAGAAGCTAATCAGAGGGAATTCGAGTTAAATGGTGTAAATGAATGTAAAACTGAACAAGTGAGGATAGCATGAATGTTGGACAACGACCTGGGTATGAATCTTAACAGAGAGTGTGGTGCGAAGGAATGAGTGTTGTGGGGGTGGCGGTGGGAGTTTATCCATTCCAAGAAAATCCGAGGCTATTGAAGAGTTCACTGGAGGGATTTATTAAATTTTCATTTGGATGTCGTTTTGCGGTTGGTGCTATAAGTGGAAAGAATTGCAAGAGGTTAGTGTTGTTGAAGAATGCACCTGGACGCTGGGAGCCAGTCGGCCATTGAAGGCTGTGAGCCCGGAGGTGCAGCTAAATTTTGAGGGGCCCATGCACCAAGGGAAGGGAACCAGAGAGCCATGTGCCAGGAAGGGCCTCAGGGAGGAAGCCAGAGAAAGCTCCCCCCAGATTTTGATTTGGAGAGCAAGTAAGCTCAGAGGTGGCTTCAGCAACCCAGTGTGCCAATTGTATGCATGCAAACGGAACCACACTGCCTGCCAGATGGGACCACATGTGCGTGCATGCAGGTGGAACCACATTGCTTGTCGGGTGGAACCACATGGGATATGCAGGAAGGTAGACCTGCCAGTGGAGCTACACTGTCCAGCCACGAAATTGCGAGAGGGCACGAGAAAGAAATTTGAGGGCCAGTCCTGAACATGTATGGGCACCAATGCCCAGGACGACGGGTAATTTGGGTTGTTGGAACCACATAGTTTAAAGAGATGCATTGCTAAATCGCAGGGAAATTTGAATGTAAACATGGATAGGATAGATTGGAATGTTATGCGTGCCCCTTCACACCATCCACCACTCAGATGATCACCGGCCGCTGGACTTGCCCAACTGCGAAGCCCGGGGATCGGCAGAGACATGTCCAATCTACAATGAGGTTCCCACAGATCTACCTTTTCCTCCTAGGGGATCCTTAAGGGATTGGGTAGGAATTTGGCACTGGATTTCTTGGGACATAGGAGACGTTATGGGAAGGAGACATCGGGACAACTTGGCTAGAGCAGGTGCGGTTAGGGACTGGTGGTGGAGGGGGGGGCACGATCCGTGACAAGGATAGGCCCATTGGATTAAAAAGGAATGGAACGGTTATGGCCGAGGCCATCCTCTGATCAGCCAGCATTGCTACCACCTCCCTCACGTACACATGCACCAAGAGGCTGGCCAGTGATGCCTCCCCAAGCTACTTTGTGCAATCCACAGAACCGCTTGTGTGTGGTACACCTACTTCATGTCATGAGCACAGACCACCTGTGTTGTGGCATCGTTTTCAACATCAGCGTTTGCGCCAATAGACCATGGGCCGAGCTCCCATTTTTGTTTAGTTTCATGACCCTCCTCGTGTATCTACCTGTATTTATAATATGTTGTGTGAAAATATGATAGAAATCATATCTGAAACTCGTCAACCACAAAACTGGCACATCTTTTCAAAATATGGAAAAAATACCCGAAATTGTGACAATTTTCTTAGAAACATCGGCCAATCACAGCGCTTTTGACATACAGCACCACGCTCATCAACCAATCACGCGCTTCGTTTCAGGCAAGCTGCAAACTAGCTGTCATGGCGGCATACATGTCGTCTGATGCTAGTGCTGCCGAAGATTCTGAAGGCAGTTCTTCGGGGTTCTGTTTTATGCATGTCATCAACACCCACAGCAAAGTAATTTCATTTAGTGAGAAAAGCATTAAGGAATTTCAGGAATGTGCTGCTAAGGCCTAAGTCACATTTGCTCTACGGCGAGAATACGGCGGCCGTACGCCCTCTGAATTGACAGAAACGTGCAGCGGCCGCAGAGTTTCTGAGGTGGCCTCAGGTTGGCCCTACGCCATATGGCTATATTTTACAGGCACTATAAAACATTTACAGGCATTTTACAGGGTCGCCGTGGCATTATAACATGGAGTTATAACTTTTTTCATTTCTACGTTCGCCGTAGCAATTCGACAAGCCGAAACAAAATAACTGGTAAAAAAAACAATAAAAAACCCCCATTCGTTACCGTCCGTCTGGCCGCACGTTAGCCTTAGGGTCCCCCTGCGGTCGCCTTGCAGTCGCCTTGTGTATGCCTTGAAAATTATATGGCCGCCACAGGAACGCCCTAAGGTCACTGTGCGACATCAAATCAAAGACCGTACGGCACCCCCACGTTTTCGGTCTCCACAATTTCAAAATACGCCGTGTGGCTCCCCGAAAAATAAAAACATATGTGACTGCTACATTGTGTGACTGTGGAAATACTGCGGCCGCCCTATAATTGCTAGTGGCCATAGATATTGTAGACCCCACGGCCACCGTGGCAAATGTGACTTAGGCCTAAGTGGATTGATGTGGAAGGAAGCCCCAAAAGTAGGGTTGCTGTCAAGGTGCCACAAGTACACCACAACCAGCACATGCTCCGATGTGGGGATTGCAGTTGCTGTAGCCGCCGATGCCGTGCCTGGTGATGATCATGATGATCATGATGAATGCGACAGATCTGGAAGGTAGAATCTCCTTTCTACCGCAAACTAATTTTTGACAGAATGGTCAAAATCAATACCGAGTGATTACTATACTATAGAATCTAACTGTCATGAATCCGAATGAATGTTCTGCTCTAAATTCTGCTATCACTTAGTATCAGTATCATCCTTCAAAGTTCAATCATAAACTGACCGTGACATGTGTCAATGATCCTAACTGAAATCTGGACTAGTATGGAGTATGGACTATCTTAAAATTCTAAACATTAATCACAACTCTACCATTGTTTCCATCTGCAGTCGCTATGTATTCCTTTAAATCAATGATGTGGTGGCAAACCTACGATAGCAGTGCGGCTACACTGGGTTTGTTTGCGGTTGCAGTGGAATGCCTCTTTGCCTTCCAATGCCTTCCAACCTAAAAATGTTAATGACCTCAAGTTGGGAGGGAACTGGCTCCATAACTGAGCACCTACAAATGAAAAAGACAATATAATGTAAATTAAAGAAAGTTTTGAAAATGAAAGAATTAATTTAAAAGCAAGTTCAGTATATTTACTCGTCTGACTAGTAAACTATTTTAAAAGTAAAACCTGAGGGGATGTGTTTTAGTTTAGATCTGCAGCATTGTCTGTCTGTCTGTCTGTCTGTCTCTCTGTCTGTCTGTCTGTCAAACGATTTTTAGCCACAGTTTTCAAGCAATCGTTCCAAAAAATTTTTTTGTGTATGTGGTTGACCAGCCAAGGACAGCAACACTTCATTTTGGTGAAGATCCAAATCTGGATCCGGATCTGAGAATTTTTGAAGTGATTCTTCACCATTGAGAGATTGAGCCAAAAATGGTATATAGCGCATTATCTCAAAAGGTTATGGATGGATTCACATAAAACTTGGTGGACATGTTGGGAGTGCCACAAGGAAGAATTGCTTAAATTTTGGTGAAGATCCGAATCCAGATCTTCATACGATAATTATTTAATTTTTAACTGATTCTTCACCATTGAGAGGTGGGCCTAAAAACGATATTGAATGCTATCTCATAAAGTTTTGGATGGATTCGGATGGAAATTTGTGGACAGGTTGGGTGGGTGAAAAGGACTAATTGATTCAATTTTGATGAAGATCCGAATCCAGATCTGGAAGGATTTGTAAAAAGTTGTGTTGTGCATGGATTCGGACAAAACTTGGTGGACAGGTTTGGTGTGTGATAAGGATGAATCGTCGGATTTAGAAAGACTCCTGAGACCCATAAAACCCGTTATGGCTCTGTAAAATCATATAAACCCCCTTTACACTGCTAAAACCCTGTAAACCCTTTAAGATTATTAGACCCTTTAAGACCCCTACCGAGTGTCGTCCCGTTTCGCCAAGCCTCACTCTTTGAGTGATTTTTCATTATTTAATTTTAAGGAGCGTTTATGAACGTAATTTCATACACCCAAGAGGACTTCTAAGTTTACATTACTGTCAGACCCCGACATTTGCAGGGGATATGTTCCTGAAAAATTCCACAAATGTCGAATCCACGATAGTCGAGACATTGCTTCAATGGGAATAAGGGGGATAGGTTCCCGGTGGTTTGTGATTCAAAAGGAAAAACACGTCTATTCCCGCGAAAAACTGCGAATATATGGAGTACAGGCCTACAAATGTAGAAGCTGGTCACATTTCATTAACCGCGAATACGCGGGGTCCAATAATAGCGTAAACACGAATGTCAGGGTCCAACAGTATGTACAGTATATTTGAAGACTGAATAACAAGTTTATCATAAAAGAAAGGTATGTTTTGATTGTAACCCATGCAAAGGAAAGACAATAGTCATGGAGGTAATGCATGTTGATACTACAAAATATAAAAATATTAATATTTGAAGTCTTTAATAAAACAACTCCAACCCATCATTCCGGTCTTCAGATATGGTCAATTAGGCCAAAAAAAAAAAATGTTGCATTGGCGTAACCCGCCCGACCCTAAAAATTCCGCCGACCCTACGTTTTTTTTTTGTTTTTTTGCTATCGAAAAATTTTGCCGACCCTATTTTATTGCTATTTTTGTTGTTTTGCTATCGTTTTCAAGTATCTTGTTGATTGCGATCGCGATCGCAAAAACCCGGAAGTGTTTCGGACAGAACCCGCCGACAAAAAGGGTGGTACTCGAGCCGGGGGAGATTTTGGGAGGGATTTATTAGGAAAAAAAAAAAAAAAAGATCCCGACCGACCTACCCTATTTTTCAGTGACCCGTTACGCCAATGCAACATTTTTTTTTTGGCCTTATATGCTGCGTTGTTGCGTGCTAAACAATTTGAGAACATCAAGATAAATGCAGTCAGTAATGGCCAACAGGGAAAACCTATAGCCATCATGAAATATTCACCCATGTTGTTGTTTACCTGGAGGTCCCATAGACACAATTCCAGGCAACAACAATTCACATGTCTCGGATTTAGAAATAAAATGTATTTCACATGTACATGGACATGCGTTCACATATTACATTACATCATGTATGCAGATTTAACATTATATAATTTATAGATCGAGAAAATTGCCAGTGCCCATTATGGAAACTCTACGTGCAACATCTAAATCAAGATGTCCAAATGCATGCACGTCTATCTATGCCTGTGGGTTTCCCATGGGTGTTGGCCATAAAGCAATGCATCATCATCGATGAGCGTCAATATGGATTGCTGGGCGATTGCATTGATCATTGTATCATCATATATATGAGTGTAGAAATGGATTGCTATGCGATTGCATCATCGTACATGACTGTGGATATTAATTCCTGTGTAATTACATTAACCATCACAACATCACAACCCAACACATTCACTTTGCATCATAAACTTTGTTCAAGGCAGCAAAATAAGTTTACGCACTAACAATCAAGGATATATATATATATATATATATATATATATATATATATATATATATATATATATATATATATATATATATATATATATTTTTTTTTTCAACATCAAATATGACTGCAGATATGGATTGCTGTGTAATAACAGAAATCATCATATCATATCTATATCTATGTTGATATCCATGTCATACTTGTATCTTATCATATCCATACATTAGCAGTCATAACACATCGTGACTATTATGCTGTCAAAGAGCATTCCAAGCAAACTCCCAAAATATTCCACACTCTGTTGGGAACAAATTTCCTGACATATATATATATATATATATATATATATATATATATATATATATATATATATATATATATATATATATATATATATATATATATATATTCTTTGCAACCGCACATTACTAAATGCTACACTCACAAAAGACTGTTAAAGTTTCCTCAGCAACATGTACGCACACGTGTCGAGATCCCGCAACACATTCACTTTTGCATCATAAACTTTGTTCAAGGCAGCAAAATAAGTTTACGCACTAACAACCAAGGCTATATATATATTCATATCTACAGAATCACGTACGAGTTTGGCATGTGTAGGTGGAAGGTTTCTTTTAATATCGCAGTGTGGGAGTTCCTCTGCTGTGTTGCTGCCTCTGCCGTGCGAGTTCGCACCTGCACACGAAGAGAAGATTCGACCTTGCTTGCAACATCGCCTGAAAACTATTCGTGTTTTAATTTCTATCTCGCCAACACCCAAAACAACCCCTTCTCTCCCATATCACTCCCAACCCCTACAAATACTTATAGTCGCTGTACATTCGCATATCTTCTATAATGAACACATCACACGAAAATCGGAAAGAATTTATGAAATGAACTTGTATTTCAAAACGTCATCTTCTCCTCCATGAAGTTTGGAGACATATATATATATATATATATATATATATATATATATATATATATATATATATATATATATATATATATATATATATATATATATATATATATATATATATATGAAAAAGCTCGTGATTAAATTGACCACAGTGAGTTGTCACTGGATCAATAAATGCATCATGAAATCGTTTGGGGATGTTGGGATTGGTCATTCATACATGGAGAGAGCTTTCCCAAATGGTCAAGGGCGATGTTTCACCACCAGATCCCCAAATCAAAAGCATTACTTTACCGGCATGTTTGATATAGGTGTCAGAGAAATGAACGACACAAGCTGTGTGTGGTCAGGAATGTGAAAAAAAATATTTAAGTATGCGTGTGCATACATCGAGCTGGCAGGATAGCCTAGAGGTACATACACTCACCTCTGTGCTGTCTGGCTCGGGTTCGAATCCCAATCCAGCTATAAACTGTCATCCTGATATTTCACATGTAGAGTGATACATCAATGTGTGTGCTGTCCCTTGGATGTCGGGAAAGCTGGAGAACCGGTCTTCCAGCGTTAATTGGTCGAATTTAAAGATCCCATCTCTGTTTCCTTCGGTGAGCTTTCACCGGCACCATGAGCATATCACAAATTCCTGCTCGAACCTATAGGGGACACGACATCAATTGTACAGCTGTGCTCTCAGCAATGATGCAACCATCAGTCTAGCACCTTCTCTTACCCCTCCGCCCACCCTCTTTGAGATGATCACGCAATCCTTATAATGCATCTCCTCTCCATGGTGCAATTTTTCTTCTTGGTCCTAAAAATACAGTCTCTTGCAGTCTTAGACTGGTGGTTATTGGGTGTGCAACTTCAGTGGAAGAAAAAGTACTCGGATAATTTAAAAGGTTCTACGATGAGATAATCTCAATTAACCAAACATGCCAACGTTCTTTCTTTTCAATATTCAATGTAAGCAAAATTAAGGCCCCCTGTCAGCTGATAGTTTAGTGCAATAATATCTTAGGTTGATAGTTTAGTGCAATATATCTTAGGTGAATCCTTTTGCCTCCATTGTATGGATTATATTCTCTTTTAAGGATTCCAGTGGTGAAACCCTGCTTCATCCCTCAGTAACAGTGAAGAGATAAAGTCGGTTGGATTTGTGGTGAACAGTTCAGGAAGCCCATGTGACATGAAGCCAGGCATGGCTTTCAATTGTGAGTGCTGAGGTTTTGTGGGACCTTGGAAATGCCCAAGTGTTCATCGTTGATGATAATACCGTGTTGAGAAATTCCAAAGTCTGTGACCTTAATATGACAAACATCCATTATTAGTGGTTCGACCAAGGCAACAGTTTTGCGGGTTGTCATCTTCAAGCAATTAATGGTTCAATTGCACTCTTCCCTCTCGTGCTTCAAGCAAATGGTGCACCACCATCTCATGTCACCCCCCATTCCTATCTATCTGTTACTCCACAGTCATTACGTTGCATTTTACCCTCTATCACCTCAATCTTCCATGAGCCTCGGTTTTTAATACAGGTTTCTATGCCTCTGGTGAAAAAGTCGCTGGTGGCATTATGTTTTCGGGTTGTCCGTCCGACTCCGTCCGTACGTATGTCCGTACAGATGTCCATGCTAATGCATCTGTTTTCTCTGCAACCGCTCATCCGATTGACACGAAATTTTCTCCATAGATGCGACTACTCATGCAGGCGTCATATGTCACATGGGGAGGCAGCCATGTTGGAAAAAAGGAAAAACTTTGGACCTCTGTATCTCCTAAACCGCACCTTGGAAAAAATTGAAACTTGGCACCTGGCAACTACTCTGCATGGGATTAAAGGTGATTCGACTATGATGGTTTCAGTGAAGTGGTATCCCGGTCAATATTCCACACGTAGAACGGTGCATTCGATCAGTATGGAAATTTGAGTTTCATCTGGGGATAGAAAAACAAGGACAAATGTGTCCAAGAGCTGCCTCCTAAAGGCAAAACAACAACTTCCGATATTTTGTCACATGCATAGATGGAGCCATTAGCGAGACCCGTCATGGAGGCTCCTTGTTCATGATAAGAAAATAGTGTATTTACGAAATTACACACATTAAATGGTATAATCTTGAAATAGTAATGTGAACTTTTCGAAACTTTAAAGCAAATGTCCGAATATATTTAAAAGTTCATGATAGATGCTCTCAAAAGGCACCCTCAATGCGAGGATGTGTACAGGTGTTTAGTATTTAAGGAGATCCGGATCCTGTATATAAAAGAGCCGAATCCTAAAGGTTTTGTAAAAAGAAGAAGAAGAAGAAGAAGAAGAAGAAGAAGAAGAAGAAGAAGAAGAAGAAGAAGAAGAATGCGGAGCTCTCTTTGAGCCAGCGGTCGAGACGCGGCTAAAAATTATATGATGTCATCGGTCATGTGGTTTGGCAGCCATATTCTTTAAAATAAAAAAAATCTTCCTCTCCAGAACAGTAGGGTGAATACACTGATTCTGGCTCACTTGTCCCCATGTAAATGAATGGGGGATTTTCAGCGATTCATTTTTTTATTCCCTAAAAATAAACCCCCTTTTTATCCCAAAGTAGATTTATTTGTCTTCCCTTTTAACCTCGGGACACTCTTTTCAAATAACCAATGCAATAAGATAAAGATTTGTTAAAGTAGTAAGGTAGTAATATAATGTGATTTGTTAAAGGTGATTCAAAAGAAATATCTGAAACATGTAAGCCGAGGGGCCCTCTTTTTCAAATAACCAATGCATATTGTTCAGCTCACTCATTGAACCTATAAAGATTTGTTCATTCTCAAATTCCTTCAATAGTTTAATTCTCTTTGCACAATAATCCCCATCTAAAATATTTAAAAATAAAACATTTGAATCTTTATATTTTTTAAGATACCCCTTTTGTGCAATTATGAAATGATAAACTTCTCTTAGTGCTCTCATCTGACCACCTCCTGAGCCTCAGATTTTTTTGCAAAGCCACGCCCACTTTTCATATGCCCCGCCCACTTTTTCCTAAACCCGCCCACTTTTATTAAGCCCCGCCTACTCTTACATCATTTCCAGTTCATCTCTGACTCACAAAGAAATCACTAGAAAATTCTAGAATGTTATGGTTTTGAAAAAATTCCCAATGAAGGCTTGCCTGGGCTTGCCCACGGAATTTTCAAAGAATCCACCATTTTGAAAAAAAAATTCTCCATTCTCACAAGGCTTGCCTGGGCTTGCCCAAGGAATTTTCAAAGAATCCTCCATTTTGAAAAAAAATTTGTCCATTCTCACAAGGCTTGCCTGGGCTTGCCTGGGGTTGCCCAGATAAACCATGCCCAACAGTCTTTCTCTGGAAAAGCCTCAAACCCAGGCTCCATTTTAAACATATTTTTTTCACTGACAATGGAGTGCTGTGCTGAGCTTGCATGGAGCTCTACTACTTGTATGGAACTCAACCTTCAAGTTGATGAACTGGATTCAAACCTCTTATCTGTTGAGGTAAGATTTTATTTTCCTATTTTCAGTTTGATTTAAGCATAGACTCATTTAATAATTAAATCACTTAATTGATACATTATTATTTTCTGTCACAGGAAATTGTATCTGAAAATACCGATTTTGCCACAACTTGGGGTGAAATTGTTGGCTTGGTTGAAGACCTTGTAAGCGACCAAGACCCACAGAACGAGCCAGACCTTGAGTGGGATGATTTTGGCGTTCCTTGTAGTTCTACTACTTGTATGGAACTAAACCTTCAAGTAGATGAACTGGATTCAAACCTCTTATCTGTTGAGGTAAGATTTTATTTTCCTATTTACAGTTTGATTGAAGCATAGACTCATTTAATAATTAAATCACTTAATTAATGCATTATTATTTTCTCTCACAGGAAATTGTATCTGAAATACAATATGAAAATACTGCTTTTGCTACAACTTGGGGCGAAATTGTTGGATTGGTTGAAGACCTTATGAGCGACCAAGACCCGCAGAACGAGCTCGACCTTGATGGCCCAACCATATAGATATACCTTGTAGACCTTGTGATTGACCAAGACCCACAGAATGAGCTCGACCTTGATAAGCCAGAATACAAGTTTTACCTTGGACACTCACAAATTTTGAAAAAAATCAGTAAATGAGTTCTGCCTTGATGGTTTAAATAACTACCTTGGAGACTCAGGAAAAGGGTTCTGCCAAGATGGTTCCAAATATGAGGCCTACCTTGGAGACTCACAAATTTTGAAAAAATTAGTAAATGAGTTATCCTTGGTGGTTTTAAATATGAAACCTAACTCGGAGACCTCACAAATTTTGAAAAAATCAGTAAATGAGTTCTGCCTTGATGGTTTAAATAACTACCTTGGAGACTCAGGAAAAGGGTTCTGCCAAGATGGTTCTAAATATGGAACCTACCTTGGAGACTCACAAATTTTGAAAAAATCAGGAAATAAGTTATACCTTAGAGACATTGTAAGTTGGTTTTATTTTGGAGACTTGAAATGTGGGTTCTGGCTTGATAACTCACAATGTGATACATATCTTGGAAACTCAACAGGAATGTGGTTATACCTTGAAGACTTGGAAAGTTGGGTTTATTTTGGAGACTTGAAATGCTATCATTCTTTGGGATCTAAACCTATCGATGTAGTTCTTTGTCGGATGGTGCTTGATGGGAGCAAGATCAAGAAAGTTGTGGGAAGAAAGTGCAGGCTTACTCCCCCTTTCTCCGTCATCAAACCTGAAAGCTTTAAAAGACAGAATTGGAAAAGGAGAAAAAAACATAAAAAATATATTGGTAGTTCTGGGAAGAAAGTGCAGGCTTACTCCCCCTTTCTACATCATCAAACCGGAAAGCCTTAAAAGACAGAATTGGAAGAAGAGAAAAAAAAATATATATATATATATATATATATATATATATATATATATATATATATATATATATATATATATATGTGGAAATCTCATTTTGAAAAAGACTGTGTTTAGCGAGGGTTGGGTTGAGGTTGAGATTTTGAATGTGAGGGTTGGGGGGGGTTGAGATTTTGAATGTGAAGGTTGGGGTTGAGAATTTGAATGAGGGTTTGGGTTGAGATTTTGAATGTGAGAGTTGGGGTTGAGATTTTGAATGAGGGTTGTGGTTGAGATTTTGAATGTGAGGGTTGGGGTTGAGATTTTGATTGTGAGGGTTGGGACATACACACATACACACACACACACACACACACACACACACACACACACACACACACACACACACACACACACACACACACACACCAACAAACAAAAGTTAAGCCTTGACTATTCAGTTGAGTATTCTGTGTTTTGGGTTCACAGATCTAAGAACGTCCCCCCTTGACATACATTATATATGACAGATGCCACCTTTTATACTCCTCGGACTTGACCCTCGAGTGTCCACAATGGTGTATAGTAGGAGGGAGTGAAGCGCCAACCCATTGCTCCCATGGATATTATCTGCTTAGTTTTGTCTTTTGTAATTCCTGTGAATAAAATGAACCTAAAATCTCTTCCCATTCTAAATCATATATCTTATAATATAAGTCCAAGGAACCAAATCTATTACATCAACAATTTTCCAAAGATCGTTCGTCCTTCGTGTAGTATAACCCTTTTCAAAATGAGATTTCCATCCATATGTTCTTACGATATCACCAAATTTGAACTTAGGTTTTCTGACATTAATCTCTTTTTCATATTTTAATTTTGTAAATGTTTCTGATGGTTTCATATTAGTTGACGTGTGAATCGTGTCATTATACTTATCCACATTATCCTGAACAAAAGATGAACAATTGTTGTGAACCGAGTTGTGTGAATTTTTTCTATAGTCTCTCTTTTAAGGTACGATTAAAACGTTCAATAACAACGCCCTTTCCTTCATAAAAGGTACTGTATCGTGTAATGCTGTTATTTTATTAGAAAATTCATAAATGTCTTGTTATAAAACTACCCACCCTCATCAGTCCACAATTTTTTAGGTTTTCTCTTAATTTTATAAAATATCTGTTGAAAGGCTATCACAAGAGTATGACTTGTTTTGTTTTTTAAAGGGACAACCCATGCGTATCTACTCCTCAAATCAATAACGGTTAAAGCATACTTGTACCCCTTATCATGATTGAGTTCAAGCAAATCAGCAGACCAGATATAATCAACTTCCTTGGAATAAACCTTCCTTCTATGAAACTTTGTGAATATTGGTTTATGTAATTCATCAGCTAATTGCTCTTCAGTCTTAATGACATCATTAGAGCCTATAAGTTTTTTGAATTTTCAAGCCCAAGTTTCAATTTAGCACTGATCATCTTCTTCACGATCAACCTATCAAGTTTTTCTCTCAAGGTTGGATTTTGTATCAGAGACAAATTATACAACATTTCTCTATCGGCTTCATGTTTTTCTTCCAAAGTTGTGGGATTCCCATAATCAATATCGTGCCTCATGCACACTTCATCAACCCTATTGATGGGCTTACTCCATGATTTAGGATTGTCTGCCTCATCTAATCTTTTGTCCAAGTTTGTGCCTGCACCACAGAAAGAATACCCTGGTAGATGTAATTCCCCTGGTATTCCAGTAGTTGTAAATTTACTTCCTGATAAAAACTTTTGTATATCTCCTCCGAGTTTGTGTTTGGAGATAAATTGTTTTTTTTTTGAACCACACACCGAACGTATACCTTTTAGTATTACCCTGCTATTTTTACTTTTAAAATATGAAATATTTTTAGTATTAGTTTTCTTTTTACATTTGAGACAATAACTCATTTATTTATTGGAGAAATTCCTACAGAGTGCGAAAACCTTTTTAGTTTCCAACATGCACATTTGAATCTTAATTTTCAAAACATAAAGAATCATTAGAAATGCCTTCTCTTTCTCCTCCATTTATTTCAGAAAAAAATAAAAAACTTAAATTAACATCAATATCCTCTCCATGAAAACGATGTCAACGGTCTTGTCGAAAATACTGCTAATAGACTTGTCAATTATTTGTTTTCCTCCTCGGTGAGTTGAGTTATTTTCTGTAATACCTCCAAACTTTTTTTAATCTCACTGGTTACCATATTTTCATATTTATTCATTCTCACTCTTTCCTCCCTCTCCTCCCTCTCCTTCTCTCTCTTCTCTCTCTCCTCCCTCTCTTCCTTCTCTCTCTTCTCCTTCTCCTTCTCTCTCTTCTCTCTCTCCTCCTTCTCTTTCTTCTCCCTCTCCTCCTTCTCTTTCTTCTCCCTCTCCTCCTTCTCTCTCTTCTCCTTTATCTCCTCTTCTCTCTCTTCTTCAACTCCTTCCTCATCCCTTACTATCCTTGAATCTCTTACAACCCATAGAATATCATACATATATTCATCGCGATTTCTTGTATTCCTGTATCCAAAATATTTTTTTTTCAACAGGAAACCAATAAAATTTCTTTTGAATTTCTAAAAGAGCCTTACGTTTTCTTAACTTTGTAATTTATATATTATTTAACATTCGAATGAAATCTAAAGTTGTTAGTTTATCAACATCAGCATAATGCCAATCTTTTGCTGAAAATACCTCATTCTTATGTTGTAGAACATATTTATAAAAATAGCGAATACCCATTTCTTGAAGGTATGCTTGGACACAGAAATGATAATTTTCTTGAAGCCTTCTTGCTGTCATTTATGTATTAGAAATATATGTTAGAATAATATTATGACACGAAACACCTCCCCATCTTCCGATAGTTAAATAATTTTGTATTTCCTTACTTATTATATATAATGCTGTTTTTTCTGCTTTCGTGATATAAACTAAGGCAAAACAATTATTATATTTACCCTTATTAAATTCTTTTATTTGTTGTTTACTAATCGTGCTACCACAAAACTCATTCTCCATACCAAGTGGATAATATTCTTCCTTACAAGGCTGATTTAATTGTTCCAGGTCTTCTAGGTCAATTTTAAATGACCAATTATACCCTAAATCATTCATATCATACCCCACTGTTCTGTTCTCATACAAACGATATTCCCTTCGTTATAAAAATTTATTTTAATTCGAACTGTGACTTCTGTATGACCTGGAGATAAAATCAACACTTCTGTATCTTTGGAATACATGGCCGTTTTATTTACGGATATATATTGTGATAAATCACTTTATCTCACCAAGTCATTCGCGTCAGTCGAGCTTGGATGATTTTTTTTAATTTATAAGCATTTTTCATATTAATATTTTTTGTTATACTATATTTTGCCATTCAGCCTGTGCCTTTGTGTAATAATTTGATAATTCACTATCCAATTCTTGGGATACACTAAATATAGAACCATCTTTACCAACATAGGTCATTTATATTAGATTTAAAATAATGTCAAAATTTTTTTTATTTTTGTTGAGTTGAAATAACACATATCGACAGAATTGACCGCAACATTTGGAATTTAATTATTGGACTTGAAATGTTTGATAAACACCATTCTGTAAGAATTTTATGACTTCAACAGGTGGTGGAAGACCAAAACTATCAAAAAATATTTGTCTTGACTTTTAAAAATACAAACCCAATGAGAACCGTTTCCATTATTATCTTCTAAGTTCTAATTATATTATCTGTATGTTTAGGCACATTTTTTAATTCATCTCTCTTACAAATAACCACATTATGACTTTTAATTTCTTACAATATTTGACAAGTTGTAAATTTGATGTTGTATTCTTTCCAAATTCTTTAAACCACTCAACAATGCTCATTTATTTATTAGAAAGATATAATCCATTTCCGCTTTTAGTTAATTTTTCACTGATTGTGCAATATAAGAAAGCATATCTCCAACTAAAAATCTCGCTTTATCAGGAAGGCCTTCAAGTTTTTCAGCAAAATCTACAATTACACCACTTCCACTAATTTGTTTCTCCAACTCTTTGTTATGTCTTTCCAATTCTTTTTGAGCCCGGAGTTGAGCCTTCCTTTCGCTGGCAGTTTTCACCGCTGTTGAAATACCACCCGTCAATGCTCCAACCGCACTTAAATCAGCAAATAAAGGAATTAGAAATGGGAGAAATCCCCCACTCGTCTCTCTTATTGAATATTTTTTCATCATTGGTTTTGTCATTTTAATTTTAAATGAGTCAGTATCGTTCAAGATTTTAACCTGTTCTCTTGTGAGCAAAACATCAATTCTTACTGCTCCTATACTCTGAATTGTATGAACATTAATCGTACAAGGGTTTTGATTTTGAACACAAGATGATAGTTTATGAAGATAGATGTGATTAACATATACCCCAGTTGGTAATTTGCCACTCATTTATTTCACAAAAAATTATATGAGACTAATCATAACACCATTTTCTGTATTCATCTGCAATTCTGTTTCTTCCAAAAGCAAACAATATGCATCAACTTCTTCACTCTCTCCTCTTTCAATGTATAGGGAAGTATCCACTCGATTCGACTTTATAATTTCCTTTTGAGCACTCAGGTCAAACGCATAGATTGTATACAAACTTTTAAATGCTGTCATATCCAAAATAGGTTCTTTATTTCCATTACTTTCACACACCTTTTGGTAAGACTTGTATGCTTCAGCAAAATCATTTTTTTCCCAATTAATTTCCAATCTATCTCGTGGATAAAATGTTCCATCTGGAGAAACAGGAAATTGCTTCACCTTAGCGTTATCACTCAATGCATTATTCTTATCAGTCACAGTATCGCCATCTCGTTTTTCTTTGAATGATCCACAGATATCGTGGCTTTCCTTCCAGAACACCCAAATTCCACGTGTAAGTGGTTTGGTTTAGTTTAACGTGTTGACATCTTATTTTGAGGTATGATACACTGAGTGGTTTCTTTGAGTTAAGTCTTCTATTCAAAATCTCTTCTGTTTTAAGATTAGGAGTATATTCACTAAGATACCAACTCATTTCATCAATTACAAATTTATTCTGATCACCAAAAGCAATACCAACACCAAAAAGTAATCTATTTTCATTATCATTCCTTTTTAGTTGAAATCTACTTTTAAGACCACAGAGAACTTTATCATGATCACAAAATCAAAATATACCTTTAAGAGGAACTGCCACAGTAAAACTATTAACTGCTTTTGTATCATCAGTGTACGTTCCTTTCCTTTGAGTATATCCAGGGTCTGTGGGTGTTCCGGTTGACATATTAGGAATAAAACCTTCGACAGCCCCCTTTCCCATTCTATCACTGAATGTATATAGTGTAAATTTCATCATTCCAGATACAGCAGAGACATAATCAACCACTTCAACTTCTTGTGTTCCAATGTACAAACTAACACTATCAAACATTTTCCAGAAGAAATAATTTGCAAGTGTAGCATTTGTGTTATTCCCAGCCTTAATGAATGTAAATTTACACAACAAGAAACTTTCGGGTAGATTCAAATAAGTTTGTTGATTATTTATTTCAAAACTTTTTGTCCCATTTATGTTCCAGTCTGTTCCAGTTATTGCATTTACCTTGAAGTAATCTTCTTTTTTAGTGGAGTTTGAGATGATAATAGTATCATCCAAATCATAAATACTATCAATTGCTTCCATACTTGTATTTATTTCGGAAAAAAGATGTTAAAACTTTTGAGACCCTGACCCAATTAGTTGAATTATTTTCTGTCTTCTTGGGGGGACAACTGAGTTTTGCCTTTCTTAATTTCTTTAATTGCTCGTAATTTATGAGATTCCTTTTGGGCATTTTTATGCTCTTTACAGCACCTGCTACATTTCCCACAGCAGAAGCAGTTGAACCAATTAGGTCTTTATGTTTCAGAATCGTTGAACCGATACCCATTAGAGTATCAATTATCCCATCTCCTCGAAATTGATGTCCGACACCCCTTTGTCTCTTAGGTTTATAGTATCCTCTACCAAGATACATGCCTTCACCCTTGTACTATGGGGAAAGGAACATCCCATCCCCTGTAATTATTTTATATTTTGTCAACTTGTGTTTCCTCACAATAACCATCGTATTTATTTATTGGAAAATTTCACGTTGGTGAATTCTGATGGATATAACTTCTCCATTAAAAGAAATCATACGATTATCTTGGTCGGTTATCCTAAAATTTACTCTGCGTGTGGTTTATCCTGACACAGGGAAATAAACCAAATTTTTGGGTTCCATATTTAATTTATAACCAATTGGGGTTGAGTTTGTGCTGAATGAAAAATTTGTATTTGTTTTTATTCCATCATTATAAGCACCATCAATCAAATCACAGTGAATTAACACCGAATTTATTCCTGAGGATATTTGAATGACATTATCACTGTAAAACATCCCATTAGTTTCAATATTTTTTGAGGAGAAACCCAATAACTCTCTAAATGAATTATCAATTGTGAAATCAACCTTGTAGTTATTTTCAAATTTAATCATTGATTTTGAAGTATGTTTTTGAATATCTATAACAATATTTTTTGGTTCATCACCCTGTTCTTTCAGAAGACGAACAATTTCCGAAGATATTTGATAAATCTCATATGCTCCGGGTGAGACTGTTATGGTTTTGTATGCACTTCCCGAATTATAACTAAACTTGTCATTTTTCTCAGTTATATTAAATTAGGTATAATAAGTTTCCATGGACAATAAAGATGCCTCATATTCTTTTGTTGGGTCATGTTGTAGTGGGTATGGGAATGAAGATGTGTGGTCACTTGTGAAATTAAAACTCAGGATTGTGCTTCTCATCTTATTTAATATGAGATAAAATGTCTTTATATTGAGATTTATTAATTATTTTCATGTTCATCAACTGGTCTAAAATGGCTGATGCTTCATTAAAACAATTGTTATTTCCAGCCTTCTTACTACCTAACAATATCAGTCTATTAACTAATTGAGATAGGTCATTTGGAAGAAAACTAACACCTGAACCAAGGATACTTAAAGCCTGAATAATGTGTTTCTCCTTCTCATTCTTAGTACGTTTACCAGAAAGACTGACCCAATAATCAACAGAGTTCAGCAGATCAATATATAATCTATCATCATTATTTTCCTTATCCAATGGTTTATCAAAATACTTTGATTCACTCCTCACAGTTGAAGCTTGTCTTCCATCTTTTCTGAGAAGAAACTTTAATCTGGGGGTTAGTTTAACAGGGGGTTGAGCAGACCCCAATAATCTTGATTCTTCATTAAATATCAATACCTTTTCTTGAACAAGATGAAATATTGCTGGTTGTTCTGTTGGAATGAGTCCTGCTTTGCTTTTTGATTCCAGTGAATATTCATTGTTTTGAAAAGCATTCACAATATAATCAGTGGGTCGATTAATCTCTTCCAGTTGTTGAAATAAACCTTCATCATCAAATTCTAATTCCCCTATATGCTCGATTTCTTCCTCCGTCATTTGATCAAAATCTTTTAACATTTGAAGTTTTTTAGGAGTATATTCTACTGTGGGAACTGTGGAAACATCTTTAATTTTTTCTTGGGAAGTTTTTAAAAGTGGTTTAAAAAATTTATCTTGTTTCCTATCAAATGCTTCTTCGCCCGTTAATTTCTGTCTGCGTTTCTTCTTTATGTCTTCCTCTTGTTTTTCAACTTTTGAAACCAACTCTTGATGTTCCTTAAATCTTCTTGCTCTTTTTTTCACATCCATTTATTTATTGGAAAATATCATTTAATATCTCATCTTGTTGCACAACAATATATTTATATTTTTCAGTCGTGTGCTTCATGTAATCCCCAAATTCCTTTTTACTGCATAATATAGAACAATAGTCTCTCCAAAAATTGTTTATCAATTGAATTTAACTTGAATAAAATAAAAGTATTAGCATTGTTTCTGATGGAATGATGAGGAAGTTGAAAGTATGATTGACTAAGATAAATACAATAACAAGATGAATGTCTCCCTCTTGTGTAGGAGCTGCCCATTACTGTTTGGTTTCTCTCATTATCACAATCATCAAAGATAACGAGGTTCTTTTTAGATTTATCCAAATCTTGGGGAGACGGTATATCATCCGTATTATCACTAAGAATACAAGTTATCGGTTTTGATTTCTTTTTACATCTCTGTGTATCACAAAATAGTTGTATTATATCTTCAATGTTATAATCATAAAAGGTTTTTTTGAAGTTTAAATAAACTGATTATATATTCTTTTTGAAGACCAGCATTAAAACCTTGCGAGATTAGTTGATACTCTGTTTGAAAACTCGACTTTGTGAAAATTATTAAATTATCATAATCTAAAAAGTTGGGAGTCAGGAGCATCTTCAAAAGTAAGCAGGTTTTTCCACATCCACTTGAACAAACTATGAGGCATCTTAATGAATTTGGAAGATTTTTATGATTGATAAATTTTATCTTATCTTCCCAAATGGGTAAAAATTCATTTATATATTTGGAAAACAGGTTATTTAATTTATTGTTGGCTTTTTTAGAAAATCTATATTTTATCCTAAGTTTAGGTTTAATATCAAGATAATCAATTATTTTATTTATGCAATATCTCGTGTTGATATTTCCCAGAAAATCATATCCATGAATAATATATAACAACAATCCTTTGAACATTTCTCGAATACGTTCAGTTTCTTCCCTTGTAAGGAAAGGTGTGTTATCACCCTTATACTTTACATTCATTTCTCTAATCAATCTTGTAAAGTAATTCATTTTTGGTGGAAATCTAAAAGAATTAATTTCCTTTTTAAATTTTTTATTATCATTAATTCGAAGATAATCACAAAATATAAATTGTTTATAGGCCTTTGACTCTGTGTTTAATCCCCATCTTTCACACGCAGGACAAGTCTCAAATTTGTCATATGGAGAATCAGGGAAGTCTATCATATTTATAAAGTAAAACTTTACTGAAACTGAAATTCATCTTCGATATCATCTTCAATACTTTCAGAATCATCCATACTTTCATAACTATCGTTTGAACAGAAACTCTCGGTATCATAACTATCGTTTGAATGCAAACTCTCGGGATTATAATCACTCTCATAATCTTCAAAATCTTCAGTTGAATATTGACTCATATTTAATTAGTAGAAAAAACCTTACCATCGATATCTATATACTTTTTTCATAAACAAATTCAACTGCTACATTTTTTATATTAAAGGTAATTTTAAAATGATCCTAAACTAACATTGAACGAAATGTTATTTCACCTGATATATTAACATCCTTTATTTCATCAGGATTTACATCTTTTGGGTTGTTGAAAAAAATACAAATTTCTCCTTGCATATTAAAGATAGTCTTATCTTTTCTTTCAAAAGCTTCATCCATAAGGTTTTTATTTTTTGTTACTTTTTCTTGTTTCATTGCTTTTTATAGTTTTGAATATATTACCAGAAGGAGAGGAGAAACTTTTGTTAGAGATACATAAAATTGATGTTCTTCCAGGTATACTAATAGCCCTTCCACTGAAGGAAATTGAAGAACTCATCTTATCCACCATAATTGTTTTTATCCAATAGTTGTTTTTAGCTCAGGAGGTGGTGAAACAAGGGCATTAAGAGAAGTATATCATTTCATAATGACACAAAAGGGGTATCTTGAAAAATATAAAGATTCAATTGTTTTATTTTTAAATATTTTAGATGGGGATTATTGTGCAAAGAAAATGAAACTATTGAAGGAATTTGAGAATGAACAAATGTTTATAGGTTCAATGAGTGAGCTAAACAATATGCATTGGTATTTGAAAAAGAGTGTCCCTCGGCTTACAAATTGCAGATATTTCTTCAGAATCACCTTCAGAATCAACAAATCACATTTGTACTTTGCTACTTGAACAAATCTTGATCTTATTGCATTGGTTATTTGAATAGAGTGCCCCTCGGTTAAAAGGGGAGACAAAAATATACCTTGGGATAAAAAGGGGGTTTATTTTTAGGGGAAAAAAATATTAATCGCTGAAAATCCCCCATTCACTTACATGAAGAAAAGTGAGCCAGAATCAGTATATTCCCCCTACTCACATCTATTTATAAATGAACTTTCAAAAACACCAGAAAATATTTCTGCCTTAACAAACACACGTCAAAAGTATATTTCATTTACAAAAATGATTCACGAAACCTTTAACTCGTATTAGGTTTCTAGATTCTTACAAGTCTATGGGAACACATAGCCTACCGAGCATCAAATCTAAGCTCCACGGGGTCTTTTCCAAATCTTAATTCATTCTTTCCAAAAGAGGAAATTCTAACTAAAGAGGAAATTCAGATTAAAGGGAGAATTCAAAGTAAAGAGGAAATTCTAATTAATGAGGAAATTAATGAAGAAATTCTAACTGAAGATGAAATTCTAATTATAAAGAAAATTCAAACAATGAATGAAATTCTAACTAAAGAGGAAATTCTGATTAAAGATGAAATTCTGATTTAAGAAGGATTTCTAACTAGAGAGAAAATTCAAACAAGGAATGAAATTTAAAGTAAAGAGAAAATTCTTACAAGTAAGGGAATTTATCCTTATGATTACATGGATTAATTTATGAGAATTAAAGAAACACAACTTCCTTCAAAAGAAAGTTTCTATAATAACCTTTATGAAGAAGAGATAAGTGATAAGGAATATAAACCCACACAAGAAATTTGGAGAATATTGAAGATAAAGAACCTGGGAGAATATCATGATTTGTATCTAAAAACAGATGCTTTACTGTTAGCTGATGTGTTTGAAGCTTTTAGATCACTCTGTCATTATAAAAATTGTTATGCATTCGATCCTGCCCACTATTTCACAGCTCCTGGTTTTGCTTGGAGTGCAATGTTGAAAATGACAAAACAAGATATAGATTTAATCAGTGATGTAGATATGCTTTTGATGATTGAGAAGTCTAAGAGAGGTGGAATATCACAAGTATGTTCAAAAAGATATGCGAAAGCAAATAAAAAATCTTACAAATTACGATAGTGAAAACGATAGTAATTATTTGATGTATTTTGATGCTAATAATTTGTATGGATGGGCAATGTCTCAATCTATGCCTTATGGTAAATTAGAGTGGGTGGAAGAAAAGGATTATGAAAATGCTTTGATGAATATTGTTATTTCTTCTCAAGAGGAATTGAATGAGGAAGAAGAAGGTTTTTATTTTAAAGTTGATTTGAAGTACCCGAGTGATCTTCATAATAAGCATAAAGACTTTGCTTTTGCATGTGAGAAAGAAACCCCAAAGAAAGAATGGTTAAGTGATTATCATAAAAAGTTTTAATATTCAAGGCAAATCAACAGAAAAGTTATTAACAACATTCTATGATAAAGAGGGATATGTTTTGCATCAGAGAAGCATGAAACAGTTTTTGAGCGAAGGATTGAGAGTAACTAAAATTCATAGAGTTTTAAAATTTAAACAAAGTCCTTGGATGAAAAAGTATGTTAAATTCAATACAAATATGAGAACAAATACAAAAGTAAAATTTGAAGGGGAATTCTATAAATTGATTAATAATGCTGTCTTTGGAACAGTGAGAATGTTCAGTGAGAATGAACAATGCATAACAGAGAGAATGTTAGAAACAGGCAAAATATTGGATTTGCAACATCTTGGAAAGAAGCTTCTGGATTGATAAATAAACCAAGTTTTGAGAGAGAAGAGGTTTTTTCAGAGAACTTTTCTGCTATTCATCTGGAAAAGGAAAGTATTGTAATGGATAAACCAATTTATATTGGAACGGTAGTTCTTGATTTATCAAAGATATTGATGTATAATTATTTGTATAATGGTTAAAAAGAAAGAGTAGGTGAAAAAGTTTCATTGTTGTATATGGACACTGAAAGTTTTATCCTATATATAAAAACTGATGATGTTTATAAAGATATGAAGAAAAATATTGGAGTATATGATACAAGTAATTTTAGTTAGAAGAGTGAGTTATTTTCAAAAAAGAATGAAAAGGTTATTCGTAAGTTTAAGGATAAGTTGGGTGGAAAAGTAATGAGTGAGTTTATTGGATTGAGAGCAAAGGCATTTGCTTATAAGTATGGTGATCAGATTGATAAGAGGTTAAAGGGAATAAAGAAATATGTAATAAACAAATCAATAACTTTTAGAAATTATTATAATTGTTTGATGAAGAAGAAAGAAGAATATAGGAAAATGAATACAATAAGAAATTATAAACATAAGATATATAGTGAAGAAGTAAATAAAAAGGCATTAGGAGCCTTTGCTGAAAAGAGATTTATTTTAGATAATGGAATAGATTGTGTTCCATATGGATATTGTATGATGGAGTGTATAGAATAGATTGTGTTTTAACAATGGGAATATGGGTTGGGGTTTTTAAGGGCTACCGCGCATTTTTTCACAATATATAAATGGTCAAACCAAGTATTAATCAAACTAAAGAGTGGAGAAAATCTCAGTATTGGTATATAAATGGAAAACATAATGAATATGAAAAATATCAAATAAGTCTTATTGAAAAAATAACTAAAACAAAGGTAAATAAAACAAATAAGCGAATCAATTTAAAAACTAGTAAGTTTGAGGATGTAAAGAAAAATAAAATATCCTTGAATGGACTGAAAACTTTTATGGTTATCAATTGAACAATGGAAAAACAATTTACTATAATCTCAAAATGATATGTGGCTCAGGAGGTGGTCAAACAAGAGCATTAAGAGAAGTTTATCATTTCGTAATGGCACAAAAGGGGTATCTTAAAAAATATATAGATTCAAATGTTTTATTTTTAAATATTTTAGATGGGGATTAATGTGCAAAGAAAATTAAACGATTGAAGGAATTTGAGAATGAACAAGATGTTTATAGGTTCAATGAGTGTGCGAAACAATATGCATTGGTTATTTGAAAAAGAGTGCCCCTCGGCTTACATGTTTCAGATATTTCTTTGGAATCTCCTTTGACAAATCACATTACTACTTTACTACTTGAACAAATCTTTAACTTATTGCATTGGTTATTTGAAGAGTCCCCCTAGGTTAAAAGGGGAGACAAATAAATATACCTTGGGATAAAAAGGGGGTTTATTTTTAGGGAAAAAAAAATTAATCGCTGAAAATCCCCCATTCACTTACATGGGGAAAAGTGAGCTAGAATCAGTATATTCAACCTACTCAGAACCACTTCAGAGACATCATAGCTCACATGGTCTGGCAGCAGCCATCTTGAATTTCCCACAAAACCTTCAAAAATCTTTTTCTCCAGAAGAGCTGGACAGATTGATTGAGGGGAAACTTCACATACCTCTTCAGCATTCCTTGGTGGCACTCGGGTGATAAAGAATAATTGATGTCATGTGGTTTGACAGCTATATTGGATTGAAGAAAAATATTAAATAATGTTTTCACTGGAACCGCTTATCCAATCGAAGCAAAATTTACCATATATCATCTGACACTATTGCTACATACAGCATGGGAATGAGGATGGTGTAGGTCATGTGGTGTGGCAGCCATATTGGATAGAAAAACGAACCTTATCTGATCAAAACAAAACTTCACACACATGATTCTCGACTAAATCATGGGCAGAAACCAAATTTTCAATGCTATAGGTCACATGTTTTGGCAGCCATGTTAGTTCGAAAACCGAAAATTGAAAAACCTTTTTGTCCAAAACCACTTAACAGATCAATATGAAACAAGTTGCATTACATGGAGCAAGGGAAGTGGATTAAAATTGCAAAGTTTTGCATCGATCTCTACAGCAGTTTCTAAAATATAATTTTTTTTAATATTTTCCTTGAAACCAATGTGGCTGCCACACCACGTGAATGATGACGTCATTTTAAAGTGTAAATTCTCGTATTGATATGTTAAATGATTTCAGAGAAATAATTGTTTAATTATTTATTTAAAAGCAACGTGGCTGCCAAATCATTTGACTGATGAGGTCATTGTTAAATAAAATATTTGCAGCAACAGTAGTGGATCATCACTGAAAAGTCCCACATCGAAAGGCTAAGCGGTTTCAGATAAATAATTTCTTTTTAATATGATCGACTTGGAATGGGGAAGGTTGGTTGAAAATTTCAACATCATTGGTCACATGCTCTCGCAGCCATGTTGGACAAAAAACCTTGTCCGATCAATGCAAAACTCCAAGGATGTGACCGGCCACCCATTCTGAATTTGATTTGATAAAGAGGACGTCATGAGTCAGGTGTCCAATCGAGCGGGGTTGTATCGAAGCGGGGTGTCATGGTTTTTTTTAACGATAGAAATTTGATGAAATTTTAACCATAGGTGTGACTAATCATGAAGAATGTTTTCTGATAACTGACATCATAGGTCACGTGGTGTGGCAGTCATGTTGGAAAAAAGGAAAAACTTTGGACATCTGTATCTCCGAAACTGCTCCATGGAAGAAATTTAAACTTGGCACATGTCAAGTACTCCCCATGTGAAATAAGTCTGATTTTTTGATGTAATATGTGACTCATAATTGGCATAATTGCACATGACAAATGCTTTATCCGATCAGAATGAAAAATTATGAGGATCATCTCGGGCTAAATTGTAATTAGCAAAAAAAAATGATGACTTAATCGGTCTCGTGGTTGGGCAGCCAAATGGTTTTCAACATAAAACCCTCAAAAATCTTCTTCTCTGGACAACTGAACAGATCGAGACAAAACTTTACAGGTATGATCGCCTATCCATGAGGAACAAAAAAAATTCTCCACCAATGACATCATCAGTCATATGGTTTGGCAGCTATTATTTTTTGAAGAATAAACATTTTAAAATCTTCTCCAAAATGGCTTTATGATCGAGGGGAAACTTCATTTAGATGTTCCCCAAGCCTTGGGGATTCCAGAGTGTTCACTAAAAATTAATACATCACATGGTCTGGCAGCCATATTGGTTTGAACAAAATTCTTTAAAAAAATCTTTCTCTTGAACTGCTTCATCAATCAATGTGAAACGTCACAGTTATGATCTAGTAGATATGCAGAATATATGTTTTAAATTTCAACCTGATCAAATGCATAGTCTGACAGCCAGAATTATTTATTTTTTTAATTTGGGTTAAGCAAATTTTAATCAAACTAGGTACAAGTATGTTTAATGATG
Source organism: Eptatretus burgeri (assembly GCF_056783735.1). Taxonomy (NCBI): domain Eukaryota; kingdom Metazoa; phylum Chordata; class Myxini; order Myxiniformes; family Myxinidae; genus Eptatretus; species Eptatretus burgeri. The sequence continues at coordinate 110,132,789 of NC_140961.1, read as the reverse complement.
TAATAATGTGGGCAGAGGCATATCTGGCGACGTCGTGATGTCGAAGATTTTCATTCTAGTTATTTTTAATCTGCAAGCCGTTATGCCCTGGGGTCATTTACAAGGGGACTACATCCACCGTTCACTTCAGCTGCTCAATGAGGGCGCACATTTGCCATACATGGTGACCTTAGATTTATAGATTTACTTGCAGTGGGCAACTTCTTTGAAGAAGAAGATTTGATAATACTTCAATGCTCAATTTCATTAAGATCCATAATTGTTTGACAAAGTAAGCTTCTGGATTATGTCCTTAAAACAACGAAGAATGTCAGATGAATTAACTTAATTGTGTTATGACACATCCAGATCAACAGCAAGTGAACATGCAAATTTACAATGAGAAAAAAAAAAAAACACGCTGCTCAAAGTTCATAATAAATACCACATTCCTATAACTTTTCGAACGCCCCTCACATGCTTCAAACTTTCTTTTCCCATCTTTCATTACAAGCAAGCAGCAGGATAGCAGGGCCAGTAGCACAGTCACTGCTGAGCTGTCACTCTGTGGTGAAAATTATCGTGGGTTTAAAATGAACTACAAGCAGGGTAAATCATCATTCAGAGATGGCATTAAGCCAGCTGCCTGCCTGCAGAACATTTGCTTTATATATTAAACACCTGTCCTGCAAGTACATGAGAGAGAAGTTTCCCAGAAAAAAATTTCCCTGAAAAGATTTTCAGGAAAAAGTTTTGTTCTTCCAAAAAATAATTCAGAGCCATAAACATGACTTCCATTCAATTGACATCAGAAAACTCACACACCAGTGAGAAACATTTCTGACACTGGTAGGTGTGAAGGTTCTTGGTCAAAGGAAAAAAACATTTTCAAAGAAAAACTTTTGTATGCAATTTTTTTTCCAAAAACAGTTGACCATCATTATCTCGAATAAAAAAGCAAAATATACAATAGACCCAGACATATTTGACCAACCATGCCTGTGCCATAGAAATACCAAACAAGAGCGAAGTCAATGGCGTGCATTTGCAAATCCCCATGCTTCCTACCGAGAGCAAAGTTCAAAGACGGCATAAAATTATACCAGGATTGGACGACTATCAAATTTTGAGCTGAATGTTTTTCCCCCGTATTCATCCGTGACCTAAAGTCTCAACTCCTTGGGGCATGAAACAGGTGTCAAATCAAAAAAATCATTTTATATTTCATGTGTCACCCAATGTTCATTGCAGATATAAAGTTGAATCGAAAAATGTTAAATATTCAACTGGTAATTGCATTTTTGACAACGCCACAAAGTTATATATTGTGTGTATGTATGTATATATATATATATATATATATATATATATATATATATATATATATATATATATATATATATATATATATATATATATATATATATATATATATATATATATATATACAGGTAGTCGTCGACTTACGACCGATGTGACTTATGACTGTTCGACTTTACGACCACTTTACGATCACGTTTTTTATATTTTTTGGGATGTAAAAAAAAGTTTTTTTTGTTTATTTTGTATGTAAAATATATGTTGTTCGACTTAAGACCAAGTGGACTTACGACCGATTGGTCAGAACCAATCGCGGTCGTAAGTCGACGACTACCTGTACATATATATATATATATATATATATATATATATATATATATATATATATATATATATATGTGTGTGTGTGTGTGTGTGTGTGTGTGTGTGTGTGTGTGTGTGTGTGTGTGTGTGTATATGTATACATGTATATATATATGAATGTATAAATATACACAGATATATGTATGTTTGTGTATATATGTATATACCAAGTCGTATAACACCAGGGGGTTGGTTGACTCAGCCTGTCATCCTTCTGAGGTCAATGAAATGAGTACCAGTGTACTGGGCCGGTGTATACCCCGGTTAAAATAGGTGTACCACATCCCGGTGTCGTAAGAGGCGACCAGGGTTGCGTCAGGAAGGGCATCCGGTGTAAAACACGTGCCAAATCACTATGCGGATCATATGGATGATCCGCTGTGGCGACCCCGAATGGGAGCAGCTGAAAGAAGAAGATATATATATATATATATATATATATATATATATATATATATATATATATATATATATATATATATATATATATATATATATATATATATATATATATATATATATATATGTATATATATATATATATATATATATATATATATATATATATATATATATATATATATATATATATATATATATGTATATATATATATATATATATATATATATATATATATATATGTATATATATATATATATATATATATATATGTATATATATATATATATATATATATATGTATGTATGTATGTATGTATGTATGTATGTATGTATATATATATATATATATATCTTCTTCCTCTTTCGGCTTGCTCCCGCTAGGGGTCGCCACAGCGGACCAACTGTCTCCATTTTGCTCTATCCTCCACATCTTCCATTGACACTCCAACCACCCGCATGTCCGCCCTCCACCGCATCCATGAACCTCTTCTTTGGCCTTCCTCTTCTCCTCCTGCCTGGCGGCTCCATCTTCAACATCCTTCTCCCGATATACTCCGTTTCCCTCCTGTGCACATGTCCAAACCATCGCAATCTCGCCTCTCTCACTTTGTCTCCAAACCGTCCTACCTGCGCTGTCCCTCTAATACACTCATTTCTTATCCTATCCATCCTCGTCACTCCCAACGAGAATCGCAGCATCTTTAACTCTGCCACCTCCAGCTCTGCTTCCTGTCTTTTTGTTAGCGCCACCGCCTCCAAACCATACAACATAGCTGGTCTCACTACCGTCTTGTATACTTTCCCCTTCACTCTTGCAGCTACCCTTCTGTCACAAATCACTCCTGCAACTCTTCTCCACCCACTCCATCCTGCCTGCACTCTCTTTTTCACTTCTCTCCCACACTCTCCGTTACTTTGCACAGTTGATCCCAAGTATTTAAACCAATCCACCTTCCCCACCTCAACTCCTTGCAACCGCACCATACCACCACCCTCCCTCTCATTTACGCACATGTACTCCGTCTTTCTCCTACTGACCAACATTCCCCTTCTCTCCAGTGCGTACCTCCACCTCTCAAGGCTCGATTCAGCCTGCTCCCTCCTCTCCCTACAGATCATGATGTCATCCGCGAACATCATGGTCCATGGAGACTCCAGTCTGATCTCGTCCGTCAATCTGTCCATCACCATTGCAAACAGGAAAGGGCTCAGAGTCGATCCTTGGTGCAATCCCACTTTAACCTTAAACCGGTCCGTCATTCCTACCGCACACCTCACCGCTGTCACACTGTCCTCATACATATCCTGCACGATCCTCACATACTTCTCCACCACTCCCGACTTCCTCATACAATGCCACAACTCCTCTCTTGGTACCCTATCATAAGCTTTCTCTAAATCCACAAACACACAATGTAACTCTTTCTGGCCTTCCCTATACTTCTCCATCAACATTCTCAAAGCAAACATCGCATCAGTGGTGCTCTTTCCTGGCATAAACCCATATTGCTGCTCACAGATCGTCACCTCTCCTCTCAACCGAGCTTCCACTACTCTTTCCCACAACTTCATGGTGTGGCTTAACAACTTTATCCCTCTGTAATTTCCACAGCTCTGCACATCACCCTTATTCTTGAAAATCGGAATCAGTACACTTAATCTCCACTCCTCCGGCATCCTCTCACTTTCCAAGACTTTATTAAACAATCTGGTTAACAACCCCACTGCCATCTCTCCTAAGCACTTCCATGCCTCCACTGGTATTCCATCTGGGCCAACCGCCTTTCCACTTTTCATCTTCTTCATAGCAGTCCTCACTTCATCCTTACTGATCCACCCCACTTCCAGATTCACTATCTCCACCTCTTCCAACCTTCTCTCTCTCTCATTTTCTTCATTCATCAGCTCCTCAAAGTACTCCATCCACCTTCTCAACACACTCTCCTCGCTCGTCAGCACATTCCCATTTGCGTCCTTTATCACCCGAACCTGCAGCACATCCTTCCCAGCTCGGTCCCTCTGTCTTGCCAATCGGTATAAATCCTTTTCCCCTTCTTTTGTATCCAACTTCTCATACAGCTCATCATATGCCTTTTCCTTGGCCTTTGCCACCTCTCTTTTTGCTTTTCGACGCCACTCCTTGTACTCCTGCCGACTTTCTTCATCTCTCTGACTATCCCACTTCTTTTTAGCCAACCCCTTCTTCCTTATACTTTCCTGTACTTCCTCATTCCACCACCAAGTCTCCTTATCTTCCTTCCTCTGTCCAGATGTCACACCAAGTACCTTCCTAGCTATCTCCCCTCACAACTTCTGCTGTCGTTGCCCAATCATCCCACCCATCTTTACCACCATCCAACGCCTGTCTCACCTCCTCCCTAAATTTCACGCAACAGTCTTCCTCCTTCAGCTTCCACCATCTGGTCCTTGGTTCAGCCCTCACTCTCTTCCTCAACCTCACCTCTAAAGTCATCCTACAGACCACCAATCGATGCTGTCGAGCTACACTCTCCCCTGCCACAACCTTACAGTCACTAATCTCTTTCAGGTTGCATCTCCTACTTAAGATGTAATCCACCTGTGTGCACTTTCCTCCACTCTTGTATGTCACCCTGTGTTCCTCCTTCTTCTTGAAATACGTGTTTACCACTGCCATTTCCATTCTTTTGCAAACTCTACCACCATTTGCCCTTCCACATTTC
>NC_140961.1:110073022-110125522 GCF_056783735.1 Eptatretus burgeri | reverse complement strand
ACAAACCCAGAGGCCTCGGCCAGGAGACTCTGTCAAACAGACAAAAACTGCATTATCAACATCAGTTAAACATCAAACTGAAATCAACAAACAATACTGCCCTGCATAAAAAAGGTGCAAAAACAGAACCCTGAAACTACATACCAATCAGGCTTCTCCAAATCCTCAACAAGGTTCTGGAATCCATCATCACTTCAGACATTAAATCCTTCCTCTTCTCCAATGGCTTGATTTCTGATTATCAGTTTGGATTCAGACTAGGTCACTACCCTGGATATGCTTCTTTTCCAACAATGGATGGAGGTCCTCAATGCTCGACATGAAATCAGAGAAATCTCTCAAGACATATCACGTGCTTTCGATATGGTTTGGCACCCTGCCCTGCTCACCACACTCCCTTCCTCTGGTATTCAGAAACATCTCCACTCATGGCTCGCAGATTTCCTCTCCTGTTGCAGCAATCATGTAGCCTTAATGGAGTTCTCTCATCCCCTCTTACTGTCCAGGCTGGAGTTCCTTAAGGCATTGTTCTGGGCCCTGTTCTAGATCTGGTTTTCATCAATGATTTTCTCAGACTCCCTGGAAAATCCTCTTTATCTCTTTGCTGATGACTCTACCCTCTGCCGTACCAGGTGTTATCCCTCAGATGCCGTACCATGTGTCATTCTGGTTCGCAAGACAGCCACATAACCTCTTGCACAGCGCCACGCATGAGTGTGAGAATATGAGTTTGAGTTCAGATCGTGTGCCAGCAAAACCTGCGCATCGCACACACATAACCAAGCATGCAGGCACACACGCACCCCACGGAGAGTCATTTGCACCCATTGAGACCACATCGACATGTGCTGTCTATGTACCTCTTCGTTTTCAGCAACTCCCAGCTCTTAATATATAATAAAATCCAACCTGTGGCTTCGCTAATGGGAATATTAAGGGGGGAGAGAGTAAGAAGGAGGGGAGGGAGAGAGGAGGGACAGAGGAGGGACACAGGAGGGAAGGAGACTGAGGAGGGGTGTGGGAGCAAGGAAGGAGGGGGGTGGCGAGGAGGGGTGCGGGAGTGAGAAAGGAGTGGGGAGCGAAGAGGGGTGGGGGAAGGGAAGGCAACATGAGGGGCAGGAAAGGGAAGATAGTGTGAGAGGAGGACAAGGTAAGGCAGTGTGAGGGGAGGATCTGTCTGGACATAACCACCGTCCAGTCATGTATGTAGACAACCACCAACCAGACATGTATGGTGATAACCACCCTCCAGACATGTATGGAGATAACCACCATCCAGATATGTCTGGATATGACCACAATCCGGATACGTCCGGATATGACCACCGTCTGGGCTTAACCACTGTCTAGTTATGTCAAGGGGATACAGCGTGAGAGGGGGGTCTGTCCAGACATAACCACTATCCGGATAACCACCCTCTGAAAGACAGGTATTCTTAGGGGGGCGCAGAAAGGGGTGGAGGAGCAAGGTGATAGGGAGACCGAGGAGAGGTGGGGGAGTGAGGAAGGACGGGGGAGCGAAGAGGGGTTGTGAAGTGAGGAGGTGTGGGGGTAGGGAAAGCAGTATAAAGAGAGGGGGGAGAAGTGTGATGGGAGTGGAGGGAAGGCAGTATGAGAGGAGGGTTAGGGTCCATTTGGAAATAACCACCATCCAGGCAAGTGCAGAGATAACCATCATTCAGATATGTTCGGAGACAGAGAAAGACAGAGAAGAAGAGAGGGGGGAGCGAGAGGAGTGGGAGAGATGGGAAGGGGGGAGGGAGAGGGGAAGGAAGGAGAGGGGAGGGCAGGAAAGGGGGAGGAAAGGGGAGGGCAGGAAAGGGGGAGGAGAGGGGAGGGCAGGAGTGGTGGAGGAGGGGGGGTGATTCTGGCAGATGTGACATCCGGTTTAAAAGCACACACATTGATGAATCTACCTGCCTGTGAAACACCAGCTTATAGCTGGGTCAGGATTTCAACCAAGGCTCGACAGCTTAGAATGAGCATGTGTACCTCTTGGCTATCCTGCCGTGATGTTAACGAAATGTTTCATTCTTTTTATTTGTATTTATCTATGCCGAAGTGACCACAAAACAACACGGGGCCATCGCAGGTGAGTGGCCCCGAACATTGTTCCAGTCGATCGATATACAGTATCCAATGACAGAGTGAATATTGCAGAGCACTCAGTAAGTGGATTAAGCACTCCAACGAAATGGTTGATAAGGAACAGCTTGCTTTGTCGGCAATTAGCAATCACCAAACCGTTATGTTACATACACACCTCTTCGAGATACTTGAAATATTAAATATGTCCGAATTGGACAAATTAACACTTTTTGTTAGTGGTCAGAACTGTGGCTAAGTTCAACTCTGGAGCTTAAATTTTGTAATTTGGCTGAGTTGTCGAGATTCTAAATGCTATGGCAGGTCTAGAAATGAAATAAAGCCATAAATGCTGGCGTTTCCGGGTGTTTATAAACATTGCAATGTATCCAGTGATTTGCAGCTAGATATGCCTGGTATTGGCTTTATGTTTAGGAAGGTGGGCTTGGGATCCTAGGATCCTGTGTTCAAATCCTGCTTGGCTGTTGCATTAATACCAGTTGGGGTTGACTCAGCCTGTCATCCTTCTGAGGTCAGCAAAATGAGTGCCAGTTTACTGGGATGATCAAGCCATTTGAGTATCCTGTGTTGGAGTGGTGACCTGTCCAGGATTGTGCCCAATAGCCCTGGAGACTGCTTTGGCAGCACCGATGCTCTGTACAGAGTATGGTCCCAATGGATGAATGGATGGTAGCTATGATATCAAATATGTCTGAATTGAACACATGAACACTTTTTAGCAGTCAGAACTGCTGCTTAGTTCACTTCTGAACTTAAATTTTGTAATTCAGCTTAGTTTAATCGATTCTTGAGGTTATGACATGTGCGTAAATGAAATAAAGTCACAAACACTGGCATCTTCCGGGGCTTGTAAGCATTGCAATTTCTCCAATGATTTGTAGATATGATGATATTCGATAATATGAGTGAGGAAAGTGAAAAAAAAACCTTTTACATTAAGAAATCGTTGTGGTCAGTTTCAAATCAAGGCATGAATGAGCAGGCCAAAAAACATAATGGGTTCAGACGCCAGTGAGGTAACCCAGGACACGCCTCAAAACCCCAGAGAGAGAACGAGGCCGAGTATGTCCCTGATAAAGGACGTAATAATAATTACTAGCCGAAACCCCCTCACAGACGGATTCCGTTCCATGAGCCCAATATGACAACCAGTGGCGGCTCTTGTAAGAGCCGGATCCCAGTCGATGTACTGCATGACCTTACCTCATGAGGCCTACAAAACGTCTTTGTACACTACATTTTTGGTGTACACTACTCCTTGTGAAGAAGTCCCCTGATTTGTGCATGTGTCTACTTTGACATACACCGTGTCAAAACTTCTCAGGTCACAGTACCGAGAAAAACGTGATGCGACCGCTAGGAGGAGCACAAAATTGGTCCTTCAGTATTAATATATAGATGCTTCAGAGTTGAAAGTTGACCATTGCCACTATGTGCGATGCAGTCTTACAGGTATGAAGTTTCTTTCAGTCCAGATCACAGTACTGAGAAAAACGTGACGCGACCGCTAGGAGGAGCAGAAAATTTGGTCCTTCAGTATTAATATATAGATTATCTTCAAAAGGGGTCTTTAAATTAACTCGAACACCAAATTTTCACTCTTGCACTTCCTTGGAGTTTTCCTCGTATGCGTGTAAAGTTTCAGGTTGCTAGGTTTCATGGTTTTGGAGGTATGGAGGAGACACACTGACACACACACACACACACACACACACACACACACACACACACACACACACACACACACACACACACACACTGTGAAGTTTTCTGTTTTCAAAGTTTTCTGCTGAGAGCTCTCTTCAGGAATGTAACTGAGCCCAGGACAGCTTCCAACTGTAGTTTGTTTGAAGTGATATGTTTCGAGAGATGGTTTTAATATCTCTGTGAGGTTCTTCGTCATCACTGGTCCAACTTTGGCATTCTTCAGCTTCTGAGATCTTTTCACTTCATGCTTGAGGTCTTGGAATTTGGTCATTTTCTTGATTTCTGCATCATTAATTGAAAATCACTGGTTTAACATCTCACTTAACAAGGCCTTCTCCTTTTTTTTGTACCTCAGTATGATATGTGGTCGCATTGCTTTGTTTTCGATGTTCATGCCTAATGTGATCATCAGGTCGTATGTGAGTGGTACTTCAATGTTTTCAGTGATTAATTTTGGTTCATTTTCCCACAAATTTTCTGGAATTGGAATATCAAAGTTTTTGCAGATGTGCCAGCAGATTACTTTACAAACTCTGTTGTCATTGTGTGTACAGCTGTTCTGACACTTTTTTGTGTGTGTGTTCAGTCATTAAGCGTCACATGTCATTCTCTTTGTTAACCCCACTTCCATCCCTCACCTGAGTTTATTTTTCCTCCTCTCCCCCACCCTTTTCTCTCATTCTGTCCCCTCCTCGCTCCCCGCTCCTCATAAAATGCAGCACTCTCCTCCCACACTTCTGTCGCTCTCTCACTGTCTCTGAGTGTGTTTGTGTCTCTCGCTCTCGCACCCATCCCTTCCTGCAGTGAATAGCAACGTTTGGTGAAGTGTCGCTCTCCCCACCTCGCCCCTAGCTAACCCATCTTCATCCTCTCTACCACTTCTCACCCCTCTCCCCTCTCTCCCCTCTCCCTAGTCCCCTCTCTCCCCTCTCCCCTCTTCCCTCTGCCCTCTCCCCTCTCCCCTCTCCCATATTTCCTCTCTCCTCTCTTTTCTCTCTCTTTCTTACCCCCTCTCTCTCTCCTCCCACTTTGCACAGCTGTTGCTCGCTTGGCACGCACGTGCAGTCGCAGGGTGCTGTTGCTCGCTTGGCACGCACGTGCAGTCGCAGGGTGCTGTTGCTCAGTCTCTGGCGGTACGTGTGGAGCCTGTGTTGCTTTTCCTTTCTCTCTTCTTATTGTCTAACGTTTTGTTTTTCGTTTCTCTTTACCCCTTTCTTCTTGGTTTGTCTTATCTATTGAGCGAGAGAGAAAGAGGCAGTGCGGTGTATTTTGGGGCTAACCACTTAAGGTGGTTAGTGATCGTGGAATGGTGGGTTTCCCGCCTAGTTATTATGAAGGGTTTTTTTTTTCTTCTTTCTGCTCTTTACTTGGGCTTATAACCATTACACTTTTCTTTGTTTTTTTTCTTCTTTTTATTAGTAAAGTGACTAGTAAAGATCGGTGAGGTGCTGCCGCTCATAACACCGACGAGGTGTTAACAGACAAGCACGGCATGTGCTTCGTGCCTCCGGAAGGCGTTTCGCTGGAGGAAGCTCTCCTCACGATTGGAGAACTGATCGGTTGTGAGAACATTCGGGCAGCATCTCGAATGTTCCACAAGATCGTTGTTTTCATCTCGAAAGTCCACGTCGCATACGTTGTTGTGCAGAAAGGACTCGTTCTGGGTGATGAACATTATCTTCCCGTTTCATCCTGGGACACTCCGGCACCAAAGTTTTTGTTGCCCAACGTTTTACCAACGTTGTCTGAAGAAGAAATTCTTCAAAAACACGGTCAGTACGGTACTGTGGTGTCGAGAATTATTAAATCTTCCACTCGCACCATGGATGGAAAGGTTAAACACATCGAAATGTTTAGACGGTTGTGCTATGTTGTTTTAAGAGATGGTGTGACGCAGTTAAATGTCTCGTGTTTAAAACAGCAAAACGTGATCATACGATTTTTGCAGCAACAGAGAAGCTAATGTGCTATGAGTGCGGAGCGTACGGCCGCACAAGGTAATATTGTCCTAATGTGAGGAAAACCTATGCTACGGTCACAAGAGCAAGCCCTCCTGTGAACGTCACAGAGAATGTTGAAAACGAGTCACGTGCAGAGCAGGAGTCTGTGCCGGAACGCCAGGGTACAGTTAAGAAGGATGCTGATAAAGTTCAAAGGCACAGTGTAAACAATGAGATAACAAGTATGATTGTTAATCGTGTCAATGATGAGTCAGCCGATGTCCCTGCGGGTTGTGTAAATGACACAGAAGAGGAGTCACAGCATTCAGGGGAAATGATTGTGGACATAGGTTTACAGAAGCCTTTGAAAAGGTCCCTTTAAAATAATGAAAAGGAGGATAAGGGCAGCAAGGTGCTTGTGGTACAAGCAGGAAATACTCCCAATGATGTCGACAGTGAGCAAAGTGGTGAGAGTAGGGCTGAGATCATGTCACCTGATCACGATGAAAACAAAGTGATTTCTGTAAGCAGAGATCAAACCTGCAAAAGTAAATTAATCATTGATGGTGATATTCGTGGTGACGTCTCCACCTTGAGGAGAATGCTTGAGGAGAATGAGGATGAGGAGCCTAAGGTAACGGTGATGGAGCAGGGAGCACAGAAGCAAAGCTCGCTGCTGAAGTACAATTAAGTGACCATGATGAACCAGTTGTAGTGGCTGATGACCTTCCTTCCTCTTTGCGAGAAGCTTTGAATGCTTCTCAAGAGGAAGAGCAGCATTCTGAAGTAGTTAAAGAAAATATTGTTAGATTTCTGAAAGAATCCTTAAGACAACGCAACGTGCAAATTAAAGATCACTTTCCCAATATTCTGACCTTCATTGTAGCTGCAAAGCCCTTGCTGCAAGGGAAGGACCTTAAGGAACCTGAATTTCAGCACTTAAGGAAAGCTTTACAAAGGCAAACAAGGAACTGAATGAGGAAAGTAACTTCATTCCACAAAATAATTAATAATGGAATTGAACATTATATCTCTGAATATAAATGGAGGTCGTTCCACCTTATGGAAAGTTCAAACCCTTCAAGCAATCGAGAAAGCAAAAGCTGACATTATTCTTTTGCAAGAAACCCATGCTATGAATAATCAGGTAGCTGATTGGGCAAAACTATTCAAGGAGTGTTGGTGGTTAAGTGGTTTCCCTACACCTCGAGCCAGCGTTATCATCTGCCTAAGTCACAGGTTGTGTGCCCACCAGGTTTCCTTCAAAGAAATCCATAAAGGACATCTGATATCAGTAGAATTTATTTACAACACTCAAAAGATTGTTATCCTAAATGTATATGCACCACTCAGCTGTTGAATTAATACCAGGTGGGGTTAACTCAGCCTGTCATACTTCCGAGGTCGGCAAAATTAGTGCCAGCTTGCTGGCATACTGTGTTGGAGTGGCGACCCATCCAGGACTGTGCCCAATAGCCAACGAGACTGCTAAAGCAGCACCAACGCTCTGCACAGTGTATGGTCTCTATCTCTCTCTCTCTCTCTCTCTCTCTCTCTCTCTCTCTCTCTCTCTCTCTCTCTCTCTCTCTCTCTCTCTCTCTCTCTCTCTCTCTCTCTCTCTCTCTCTCTCTCTCTCTCTCTCTCTCTCTCTCTCTCTCTCTCTCTCTCTCTCTCTCTCTCTCTCTCTCTCTCTCTCTCTCTCTCTCTCTCTCTGTATGTATGTATGTATGTATATATATATATATATATATATATATATATATATATATATATATATATATATGCACCAAGTGATTCCATGGAGAGCAAAGTCTTCTTTTCCACATTATGGGACTATGTAAAAACTTTGGATGCAACTGTTTTTATTTGTATTGTGGGAGATTTTAACTGTACAATTTGTTCTTCAATTGATAGTAATGGCCATGAACCGCATGTTGCCTCCACACAAGTGTTAGAAGACACCATCGAAAATTACCTGATTAAGGACGTGTGGAGGTCGCAACATCCACTTTTGCATTGTTACACATGGTGCAGATGTAATGATGATATTATGTCAATGGCAAGACTTGACAGGTTTTACCTAAATAAGCCAATGTTAAATGTTGTGTCTTCGACTCAATTTGTGCCAACTGGGTTTACTGATCACAGACTAATCTCAATGTCTTTCAAATTACCCTTTCCACCCTGTGGCAGTGCTTATTGTTCTCTCAATACTAGTCTATTACAAGACAATGGTTTCATTGATGCCTTTCGAGTCGTGTGGGAGATAATTCGGTCTTCTCTATCTGGTTTTGATAGTCTCCGGTTGTGGTGGGATATTGCAAAAACCCAAATAAAAACTTTTTGCCAACAATACAGTTTATATAGCACCAAAAGGCAGTCAACATCAATTGACTGGTTAAAACGGAAAATTGTATTCCGAGAACAAAACAATGATGAGGATGGGAAAGACACACGTGACCAATCAATGTAGGCTCAGAAAGCATTGCCAGAGGAGATGGTACGGCAACAAGCAATAGGTACCTTGCTAAGAATGTGAAGGAGCTATTTAACATTGGATATGCCAAACAAGGATTTCTTTAAATTAGAGACCTCTCCTAAAAGGTCACAACAAATTCACAGTTTTTTCACTCCCAATGGGTCCCTGGTAACCTCTCAGTAAGCGAGCAGGCGTACACCAAGGGATTTCTATTCTAACTTGTATTCCCCTCACAGTGTGGACAATGAGGTGATGCAAGAATTAATTGTTGGGTTCCCGAATGTCAAGGAGGATGAGTAATGCATACTTGAATCCCCAATTTCGGCAAATGAACTTGAAGCAGCTGTGAGGAGCCTGAAAGATGGAAAAGCTTCTGGAATTGATGGTTTGCCAGGGGAATTCGATAAGACTTTTTGGAACATTGTGGGACCTGATTTACTTGACGTTCTTGATGAAAGCATACATGATGGAGAATTTCCGGTGTCCTACAGAACAGCGGTCATATGTTTACTGCCAAAATCTGGGAACCCTCAACCGGTGGAGAACTGGCGACCGGTGTCTTTACTGTGTACTGATTATAAAATTCTATCTAAAGTACTTGCAAATTGCATGAAAACTGTTATCAGTTCTGTTATACACCCAGACCAAATGTATTGTGTGCCTGGAAGATCTATCCATGACAATATATTTCTGGTAAGAGATATTATTTTGTGCAATAATCACCTGTGTGATGATTTTGGATTACTGTTTCTTGATCAAGCTAAGGCCTTTGATGGTGTTGATCACAAATACCTTTTTCTGTTTTGAAGGGAATGCGTTTTGTTGAAACCTTCATCTCTTGTGTAAAACTCCTATATACCAATACTCATTTGATGTTGAAATTTAATAATAGGCTAATGTCTTCCTTTGCTTTTCAACGGGGTATCCGGCAAGGTTGCCCTCTTTCTGGTCCTCTATATATAGTTGCCCTTGAGCCACTCCTGCTATCCATTAGACAACAAAGCTCAGGGAATGAGAAGTACCGAAGGAGCAAAATTTGTGCAGAGAGCTTACGCTAATGATGTCTGTGTTTCAATTAAAAGTACAAACAATGTCTCTGCTTTACAGCATTGTCTGAAGAATTTCTCTATGGCCTCCTCTGGTGAGATAAATTGGAATAAAAGTACAGCATTATGGTGCGGAAAAAGTGACCTTACCACCATCACTCCCACAGAACTTAGTCTGGAGAACGGACAGAGATAAATATCTTGGAGTGTACCTTGGTAATCATGAGATGGAGATGAAAAATTGGGAAGGAGTATTGGAACAAATTAAGTACAGACTGAAAACATGGGAAGGACTGTTGAAGTCCCTTTCATATAAAGGTCATACTCTTGTCATTACTAATTTGATTGCAAAAAAATTGTGGCACAGAATTGCTGTTCTGCAGCCATCAAATCAACTAATTATGGCTATTCAGCGAATGATGGTAAATTTATTTTGGAGTGGATACCATTAGCTACAACCTGAGATACTGTACTATCCCCGGAAGGAGGGTGACCAAGGTGTTATCAACATCTTTGGTCGGATCGTGGCCTTTCGATTGCAGTCTCTGCAGAAACTGCTGTTCACTGAAAAACGACCCTGGCGACCTTTTGCGTTTTTTCTCCTGAAACAAGCTGGTAAACTGAGATATGATCGGCATCTTTTTGATGGATCCTGAGCACGTAAATTTTCTTTCTCTTTCTAAGTTTTATCGTAGTTTACTGGATAATTGGAAAGGGTTTGATGTCCATTGGCTGCTTGAGGCATATAACTGTAGAATGTTCCTTCAAGAACCCCTTGTTTCAATCATTTTTTCCTTGGTATTCCTCACAGTCAGGCCCTGATTCAAAAATTTATCCAAGGAGGAATCAATAAGGTGTGTGACTTGAGAGACATATCTGGGGCTAAGTGGAAACCTGTTGGTGTGGTAGTGATGAGGAATTTTCGAATTTCGTTGTGATCGTTGTAGAATTCTGCAGTTGTGGAATTCTAATTTTATTTCCTTACTTTTTGTTAACCTTTTAACCGACTCGATTGTAAAATCCTGTAACTTAAAATGACAGACACCGATAGAATCACTGTCCACAACATAGAGTACTTTCCTTTGGAGAACACTTTTATTTTAACTTGTGAGTTCAAACATTCAGATGTCGGCATCCACCAGTTTATTTCACCCTCGCACACCACAATGAACTTCATATATATATATATATATATATATATATATATATATATATATATATATATATATATATATATATATATATATATATATATATATATATGCCTAATGCCTGGTGTTGGCGCAGTAGTTAGGGCAGCGGCTTGGGATCCAAAAGGTCCTGAGTTCAAGCCCCGTTGGGCCACTGAATTAATACACCAGGGGGTTGACTCAGCCTGTCATCCTTCCGAGGTCGAGGAAGTGAGTACCAGTGTACTGGGCCAGTGTATACCCCGGTTAAAATAGGTGTACCATATCCCTGTGTCGTAAGAGGCGACCAGGGTTGCGTCAGGAAGGGCATCCAGCGTAAAGCATGTGCCAAATCACTATGCGGATCATACGGATTATCCGCTGTGGCGACCCCTAACGGGAGCAGCTGAAAGAAGAAGATATATATATATATATATATATATATATATATATATATATATATATATATATATATATATATATATATATATATATATATATATATATATATATGAGCCTGGTGTTGGCGCAGTGGTGAGGGCAGCGGCTTGGGATCCAAAAGGTCCTGAGTTCAAGCCCCGTTGGGCCACTGAATTAATACACCAGGGGGTTGACTCAGCCTGTCATCCTTCCGAGGTCGGCGAAATGAGTACCAGTATACTGGGCCGGTGTATACCCCGGTTAAAATAGGTGTACCATATCCCTGTGTCATAAGAGGCGACCAGGGTTGCGTCAGGAAGGGCATCCAGCATAAAACATGTGCCAAATCGCTATGCAGATCATACGGATGATCCGCTGTGGCGACCCCTAAAAAGGGAGCAGCCGAAAGAAGAAGAGATATATATATATATATATATATATATATATATATATATATATATATATATATATATATATATATATATATATATATATATATATATATATACATTGGGAGAGTAGGGAGGGTTTTGATAAGCATATAAGTAGGGGGAATATACTGATTCTGGCTCACTTATCCCCATATTAATGAATGCGGGATTCTCAGCGTTTCATATTTTTTTCCGAAAAATAAACCCCCTTTTTATCCCAACCTATTGAAATATCTCAAACATGTAGTGAATGGAGATTTTAATAGCCTCCCCTTTTAGCGGAGGAGCACTTTTTTCAAATAACCAATGCATATTGTTTAGCTCACTCATTGAACCTATAAAATTTTTGTTCATTCTCAAATTCCTTCAATAGTTTAATTTTCTTTGCACAATAATCGGCATCTAAAATATTTAAAAATAAAACATTTGAATCTTTATATTTTTCAAGATACCCCTTTTGTGTCATTATGAAATGATATACTTCTCTCAATGCTCTTGTTTGACCACCTCCTGAGCCTCAGATTATTTTTTGCATAAGCCACTCCCACTTTCACAAGCCCCGCCCATTTTTCATCAGCTCCGCCCATTTTACATGGGTATTTTCATAAGCCACGCCCACTTTTACTATGCCCCCGCCCACTTTTTCTTAAGCCCCACCCACTTTTCATGAGGTATTTTTATAACCCACGGCCACTTCTCCTAAGCCCCGCCCACTTTTACTAAGCCCCGCCGACTCTTACATCATTTCCAGTAAATCTCTGACTCACAAAGAATTCACTAGAAAATTCTACAATGTTATGTTTTTGAAAAATTTCCCAACGAAGGCTTGCTGGGCTTGCCCAGGGAATTTCCAAAATAAACCATGGCAACCAGTTATTCTCTATAAAAGTTTCAAACCCAGACTCCATTTTAAACATTTTTTACCTTTATTGATAAGGGAGTGCTGTGCTGATCTTGAGTGCGATGACTTTGGAGTTCCTTGGAGTTCTACTACTTGTATGGAACTAAACCTTCAAGTTGATGAACTGGATTCAAACCTCTTATCTATTGACGTAAGATTTTATTTTCCTATTTACAAAGTTTGATTTAAGCATATAATCATTTAATAATTAAATCACTTAATTAATACATTATTATTTTCTCTCACAGGAAATTGTATCTGAAATACAAAATGAAAATACTGCTTTTGCTACAACTTGGGACGAAATTGTCGGTTTGGTTGAAGACCTTATGGGTGACCAAGACCCACAGAATGAGCTTGTCCTTGAGTACCCAACCAAAGAGTTATACCTTGGAGACCAGCAAAATCCTTAAAAATAGTTTTACAGCAATAGTACTCATTGCGAGTTATCAAGACAATACCCACTGAACAAGTAATACCTTGATGAGTCAGAATACAAGTTTTACCTTGGAGACTCACAAATTTTGAAAAAATCAGTAAATGAGTTCTGCCTTGATGGTTTAAATACTACCTTGGAGACTCGGGAAAAGGGTTCTGCCAAGATGGTTCTAAATATGGAACCTACCTTGGAGACTCACAAATTTCAGACATTTTGAAAAATGGAGATTTCCTTGATGATCCACAGTTATACTATGTGAGATCTATTACTGAAACCCATAAAAATTGGAAAAATGGAGTTTTCCTTGATGATCCACAGTTATACTATGTGAGATCGATCACTGAAACCCATAAAAATTGGAAAAATGGAGTTTTCTTTGATGATCCACAGTTATATTATGTGAGATCTATCACTGAAACCCACAATATTTCTGGAAATTATGGTTCTACCTTGGAGTCTTGGATAGATGGTTATATTTTTGGAGACTTGAAATGTGGGTTCTGGCTTGATAACTCACAATGTGATACATATCTTGGAAACTCAACAGGAATGTGGTTATACCTTGGAGACTTGGAAAGTTGGGTTTATTTTGGAGACTTGAAATTTGGTTTTTACCAAGACTCTTGGGGATCTCAACCTATCGATGTAGTTCTTTGTTGGATGGTGCTTGATGAGAGCAATATCAAGAAAGTTCTTACTCCCCCTTTCTACTTTATCAAACCTGAAAGCCTTAAAAGACAGAATTGGAAGAAGAGAAAAAAACAAAAAATATATATTGTTAGTTCTGGGAAGAAGATGCAGGAAGGTTCTTACTTCCCCTTTCTACTTCATCAAACCTGAAAGCTTTAAAAGACAGAATTGGAAGAAGAGAAAAAAACAGAAAAAATATATTGTTGAAATACGTATTTTAGAAAAGACATTGTGTTGGATGAGGGTTGAGATGGGGTTGAGATTTTGAATGTGAGGGTTGGGGTTGAGATTTTGAATGTGAGGGTTAGGGTTGAGATTTTGAATGTGAGCGATAGGGCGGGTTTGTGTTGCGGTTGAGATTTTGAATGTGAGGGTTCGGGTTGATTATGCTCCTTGTTATATTATCTCACACACACACACACACACACACACACACACACACACACACACACACACACACACACACACACACACACACACACACACACACACACACACACACGTTAAGCCTTGACGATGTAGTAGAGGATTCTGTGTTTGGAGTTTACAGATCTAAGAACGTCCCCCAATGTACACACACCAACAAACAAAAGTTAAGCCTTGATTATTCAGTTGAGGATTCTGTGTTTGGGGTTCACAGATCTAAGAACGTCCCCCTTTATATATTATTTTTAAAAATTTAACCATTTAACCAAATTTAACCAACCATAAAAATCAGAATTGGAAGAAGAGAAAAAAACAAAAATATATATATTGTTAGTTCTGGGAAGAAGATGCAGGAAGGTTCTTACTTCCCCTTTCCACTTCATCAAACCTGAAAGCTTTAAAAGACAGAATGGGAAGAAGAGAAATAAAACATAAAAAATATATTGTTGAAATACGTATTTTAGAAAAGACATTGTGTTGGGCGAGGGTTGCATTGGGGTTGAGATTTTGAATGCCAGGATTGGGGTTGAGATTTTGAATGTGATGGTTGAGATTTTGAATGTGAGGGATAGGGCGGGTTTGTGATGTGAGGGATAGCGGATAGGGCGGACAGGGTGGACACACAATATATATATATATATATATATATATATATATATATATATATATATATATATATATATATATATATATTTTTTTTTTAAATTTAACCCTGTTATACACCTCGGACTTAGTCCTCGAGTGTCCATAATGGTGTATAGTAGAGGGGAGTGAAGCGCCAACCTATTGCTCCCATGAGTATTATTTGCTTAGTTTTGTCTTTTGTAATTCCTGTAAATAAAATGAACCTAAAATCTCTTCCCTTTCTAAATCATATACCTTATAAGTCCAAGGATCTGTATCTATTACATCAACAATTTTAAAAAGTTCATTTGTCCATCGCTTTGTATAACCTTTTTCAAAATGAGATTTCCACCTATATATTCCTACGATATCACCAACTTTGAACTTAGGCTTTTTGACATTAATCTCTTTTTCATATTTTAATTTTGTAAATGTTTCTGATGGTTTCATATTCGTTGACGTGTGAATCATGTCATTATATTTATCCACAATATCCTGAATAAAAGATGACCATTTTTGAGAACAGAGTTGTGTGAATTTTTTTATATAGTCTCTCTTTTAATGTACAATTAAAATGTTGAATAACAACGGCTTTTCCTTCATTAAAGGTACTGTATCATGTAATACTGTTATTTTTTAGAAAATTCAAAAATGTCTTGTTATAAAACTCTCTACCCTCATCAGTCCACAATTTTTTAGGTTTTCTCTTACTTTAATTAAATATCTGTTGAAAGGCTGACATAAGAGTATTACCTGTTTTGTTTTTTAAAGGGACAACCCACGCATATCTACTCCTCAAATCAATAACGGTTAAAGCATACTTGCACCCCTTATCATTACTGAGTTCAATTAAATCAGCTGACCAGATATAATCAACTTCCTTGGAATAAACCTTCCTTCTCTGAAACTTTGTGAATATTGGTTTATGTAATTCATCAGCTAATTGCTCATCAATCTTAATTACATCATTAGAGCCTATAACTTTTTGGAATTTCCAAGTCCAAGTTTCAATTTAGCACTGATTATCTTCTTCATGATGAATCGATCAACTTTTTCTCTTAGCGTTGGATTTCGTATGAGAGATAAATTATACAACATTTTTCTATCGGTTCTTGCATTTCTTCCAACGTTGTGGTATTCCCATTATCAATATCATGCCTCATGCACACCTCATCAACCCTGTTGATGGGATTACTCCATGGTTTAGGATTGTTTTCCTCATCTAATCTTTTGTACAAGTTTGTGCCTGCACCACAGAAAGAATATCCCGGTAGATGTAATTCCCCTGGTATTCCAGTAGTTGTAAATTTACTTCCTGATAAAAACTTTTGTCTCTCCTCCACGTTTGTGTTTGGAGATAAATTTACACTTTTCTGAATCACACACCGAACATATACCTTTTTCTATAACCCTGTTATTTTTACTTTTAAAATATGAGATTTTTTAGTCTTAGTTTTCTTTTTACATTAAGACAATAATTCATTTATTTATGAGAAAAATTCCGAGAGAGTGCAAAAACCTTTTTAGTTTCCAACATGCACATTTGATTCTTAATTTTTAAAACATAAAGAATCATTAGAAATGCCTTCACTCTCTCCTCCATTTATTTAAGAAAAAATAAAAAAAACTTTAATCAAAGTCAATCAGAACCAACATCATTAACAATATAATCTATATCTCCACTTTCTCGTGTAATATCTTCTCCCTGAAAACGGTTAATAGTCTTGTCGAAAATATTGCTAATAGACTTGTCAATTCGTTGTATTCCTCCTCATTGAGATTTATTTATTTTCTGTACGTTGAGATTTATCTGTACTGTACAATAATATAATCTTTATCTCACACGTTGAGATTTATTTCTTTTCTGTAATACCCCCAATCTTTTTTAAATCTCACTGCTTTCCATATTTTCATATTTATTCATTCTCGCTCTTTCCTCCCTCTCCTCCCTCTCCTCTTTCTCTCTCTTCTCTCTTTCCTCTTTCTCTCTCTTCTCTTTCTTCTCTCTCTCTCCTCCTTCTCTCTCTTCTCCCTCTCCTCCTCTTTCTTGTCCCTTTCCTCCCTCTCTCTCTTCTACTTTTCCTCCTCTTCCCTCTCTTCTTCAACTCCTTCCTCGTCCCTTCCTATCCTTGAATCATTTACACCCCATAGAATATTATACATATATTCATCGGGATTTCTTGTTATTCCTGTATACAAAATTATTTTTTTAACAACAGGAAACCAATAAAATTTATTTTGAATTTCGAAAAGAGCCTTACGTTTCCTTAAATTTATAATTTTTTCATTATTGAACATTCTTATTAAATCTAAAGTTGTCAGTTTATCAATATCAGCATAATACCAATCTTTTATTGAAAATACCTCATTCTTATGTTGTAGAACATATTTATTAAAATACCGAATACCCTTTTCTTGAAGGTATGCTTGGACACAGAAATGATAATTTTATTGAAGCCTTCTTGCTGTCATCTATGTATTAGAAATATATGTTAGAATAATATTATGACAGGAAACACCTCCCCATCTTCCCATAGTTAAATCATTTTGTATTTCCTTACTTATTTTATATATAATCCTGTATTTTTCTGTTTTCATTACAAAACTAGGGCAAAACCATTATTATATTTACCTTTATTAAATTCTTTTATTTGTTGTTTACAAATCGTCCTTCCACAAAACTCATTCTCTACACCAAGTGGATAATATTCTTCCTTACGAGACTGATTTAATTGTTCCACGTCTTCGAGGTCAATTTTAAATGACCAATTATCCCCTAAATCATTCATATCATTCCCCCATTGTTCTCTTCTCATACAAACGATACGCCCTTCTTTATAAAAATGTATTTTAATTCGAACTGTGAATTCTGTATGACCTGGAGATAAAATCAACACTTCTGTATCTTTGGAATACACGGACGTTTTATCTAAGGATATATATATTGTGATAAATCGCTTAATCTCACCAAGTCATTCGTGTCAGTCGGACTTGGACAATTTTTTAATTTATAAGCATTTTTCATATTAACATTTTTTGTTATACTATACTTCTGTCGTTCAGCCTGTGCCTTTGTGTAATAATTAGAAAAATCAATATCCAGTTCTTGGGATACACCAAAGATAGAACCATCTTTCCCAACATAAGTCATTTATATTAGATTAAAAATAATGTCATAAAAAAATTATTTTTGTTGAGTTGGAATAACACATATATATATATATATATATATATATATATATATATATATATATATATATATATATATATATATATATATATATATATAAATAATTGACCACAACACTTGGAATTTAATTCTTGGACTTGAAATGTTTGATGAACACCATTCTGTAAGAATTTTCTGACTTCAACAGGTGGTGGAAGACCAAAACTATCAAAATAATATTTGTCTTGACTATTAAAAATACAAACCCAATCAGAACCGTTCCCATTATTAACTTCTAAGTTCATAATAATATTCTTTGTACGTTTAGGCACGTTTGTTAATTCATCTCTCATACAAATAACCAAATTATGAATTTTTAATTCCTTACAATATTTGACAACTTGTAAATTTGATGTTGTATTCTTTCCAAATTCTTTAAACCACTCATCAATGCTCATTTATTTATTTGAAAGATATAATCCATTAACCCTTTTCGTTAATTTTACACCTACTTCTGCGATAGAAGAAAGCATATCTCCAATGAACAGTCTCGCTTTATCAGGCAGACTTTCAAGTTTTTCAGCAAAATCTACAATTACACCACTTCCAGTAATTTGTTTCTCCAACTCTTTGTTATGTCTTTCCAATTATTTTTGAGCCCGGAGCTGAGCCCGGAGTTGATCCTTCCTTTCGTGGGCAGTTTTCACCGCTGTTGAAATACCACCCGTCAATGCTCCAACCGCACTTGAACCAGCAAATAAAGGAATTAGAAATGGGAGAAATCCTCCACTCGTCTCTCATTGGTTTTGTCATTTTAATTTTAAGTGAGCCAGTATCGTTCAAGATTTTAACCAGCTCTCTTGTGAGCAAAACATCAATTCCTACTGCTCCTTTTCTCTGAATTGTATAAACGTTAATCGTACAAGGCTTTTGATTTTGAACACAAGATGATAGTTTATGAAGATTTATTTGATTAACATATACTCCAGTTGGTATTTTGCCACTCATTTATTGAACAAAAAATTATGTGAGACTAATCATAACACCATTATCTGTATTAATCTGTAATTCTGTTTCTTCCAAAAGCAAACAATGTATATCAACTTCTTCACTCTCTCCTCTTTCAATGTATAGGGAAGTATCCACTCGATTTGACTTTATATTTTCCTTTTGAGCACACAGAACAAATGCATAGATTGTATACGAACTTTTAAATGCTGTCGTATCCAAAATAGGTTCTTTATTTCCATTACTTTCACACACCTTTTGGTAAGACTTGTATGCTTCAGCATAATTATTTTTTTCCCAATTAATTTCCAATCTATCTCGTGGATAAAATGTTCCAGCGAGAGAAACGCGAAGTTGTTTCACCTTAGCATTATCACTCAATGCATTTTTCTTATCTGTAGCAGTATCACCATCTGGTTTTTAAAAAATGATCCACAGATATCGTGGCTTTCCTTCCTGAACACACAAATTCCACGTGTAAGTGGTTTGGTTTAGTTTAACGTGTTGGCATCTTCTTTTGAAGTACGATACATTGAGTGGTTTCTTTGAGTGAAGTCTTCTATTCAAAATCTCTTCTGTTTTAAGATTAGGAGTATATTCACGAAGATACCAACTCATTTCATCAATTACAAATTTATTCTGATCACCAAAAGCACGACCAACACCAAAAATAATCTATTTTCATTATCATTCCTTTGTAGTTGAAATCTAATTTTAAGACCATGCATAACTTTATCATGATCACAAAATCCAAATATACCTTTAGGAGGAACTGCCACAGTAAAACTATAAACTGCTTTTGCATCATCATTATATGCTCCTTTCCTTTTAATATATCCAGGGTCTGTGGTTGTTCCCGTTGACATATCAGGAATGAAACCTTCGACAGACCCCTTTCCCATTCTATCACTGAATGAATATAGTGTAAATTTCATCATTTCAGATACAGCAGAGACATAATCAACCGCTTCAACTTCCTGTGTTCCAATGTACAAACGAACACTATCAAACATTTTCCAGAAGAAATCATTTACGAGTGTAGCGTTTGTGTTATTCCCAGCCTTAGTGAATTTAAATTTAAACAACAAGAAACTTTCGGATAGATTCAAATAAGTTTGTAGATTATTTATTTCAAAACTTTTTGTACCATTTGCATTCCAGTCTGTTCCAGTTATTGCATTTACCTTGAAGTCATCCTCTTTTTTAGTGGAGTTTGAGATGATAATAATATCATCCAAATCACAGATACTATCAATTGCTTCCATACTTGTATTTATTTCGGAAATAAGATGTTAAAACTTTTGAAACCCTGACCCAAGTATTTGAATTATGTTCTGTCGTTCTTGCAGGGACAACTGAGTTTTGGCTTTCTTAATTTCTTTAATTGCTTGTAATTTATGAGATTCCTTTTGGGCATCTTTTATGCTCTTTACAGCACCTGCTACATTTCCCACAGCAGAAGCAGTTGAACCAATTAGGTCTTTATGTTTAAGAATAGTTGAACCGATACCCATTGGAGTATCAATTATCCCATCTCCTCTAAATTGATGTCCGACACCCCTTTGTCTCTTAGTTTTATAGTATCCTCTACCAATATACATACCTTCACCCTTGTAGTATGGGGAAACGAACATCCCATCCCCTGTAATTATTTTATATTTTCCCAACTTGTGTTTCCTCACAATACCCATCATATTTATTTATTGGAAAACTTCACGGAGGTGAATTCTGATGGATATAACTTCTCCATTAAAAGAAATCATACGATTATCTTGGTCGGTTATCCTAAAATTTACTCTGTGTATGGTTTTTCATGACACAGGGATATAAACCAAATTTTTGGGTTCCATATTGAATTTATAACCAACCGGGGTTCAGTCTGCGCTGATTGAAAATATTGTATTTGTTTTTATTCCATCATTATAAGTGCCATCAATAAAATCACAGTGAATTAATACCGAATTTATTCCTGAGGATATTAGAATGACATTATCACTGTCAAATGTCTCATTAGTTTCAATCTTTTTTGAGGAGAAACCCAATAACTCTTGAAATGAATTATCAATTATGAAATAAACCTTGTAGTTATTTTAAAGTATAATCGTTGATTTTGAAGTATGTTTTTGAATATCTATAACAATATTTTTTGGTTCATCACCCTGTTCTTTCATAAGACAAGCAATTTCGGAAGATATTTGAGAAATCTCATATGCTCCGGGTGAAACTGTTGTCATTTTGTATCCACTTCCTGGATTATAACTAAACTTGTCATTTTTCTCGGTTATATTAAATAAGGTATTATAAGTTTCCATGGACAATAAAGATGCCTCATATTCTTTTGTTGGATCAAGTTGTAGTGGTTATGGGAATGAAGATGTGTATTCGCTTGTTGTGAAATTAAAACTAAGGATTGTGCTTCTCATCTTATTTAATATGAGATAAAATGTCTTTATATTGATATTTATTAATTATTTTCATGTTCATCAACTGGTCTAAAATGGCTGATGCTTCATTAAAACAATTGTTATTTCCAGCCTTCTTACTACCTAACAACAATAGCAAAAAAAATCATTCATTTATATATTTAGAAAACAGGTTATTTAATTCATTGTTGGCTTTTTTAGAAACTCTATATTTTAACCGAAGTTCGGGTTTAATTCCAAGATAATCCATTATTTTATTCATACAATATCTTGTGTTGATATTTCCCTGAAAATCACATCCATGAATAATATATAACAACAATACTTTGAACATGTCTCTAATACGTTCAGTTTTTTCCCTTGTAAGGAAAGGTGTGTTCTCACCCTCATACTTTACATTCATTTCTCGAATCAATCTTGGAAAGTAATTCATTTTTGGTGTAAATCTAAAATAATTTTTTTCCCTTTTTATATTTTTTATCATCACTAATTAGAAGAGAATCACAGAATATTCATTGTTTATAGGCTTTTGACTCTGTGTTTAATCCCCGTCTTTCACACGCAGGACAATTCTCAAATTTGTCATATGGAGAATCAGAGAATTCAAGAGGCTCAAAATCTAGCATATTTATAAAGGAAAACTTTACTTAAACTAAAATTCATCTTTGGAATCATCTACAAAGCTATCATAATCACTCTCATCATCTTCAAAATCTTCAGTTGAATATTGACTCATATTTAATTAGTAGAAACAACATTACCATTGATATCTGTATACTTTTTTTCATTACCAGATTCAACTACATTTTTTATATTAAAGGTAATTTTAAAATGATCCTTAACTACTATTGAACGAAATGTCATTTCACCTGATATATTAACATTCTTTATTTCATCAGGATTTACATCTTTAGGGTTGTTGAAAAAAAATACAAATTTCCCCTTGCATATTACAGATGGTTTTATCTTTTCTTTCTAAAGCTTCATCCATAAGGTTTTTATTTTTTGAAACTTTTTCTTGTTTCATTGCCTTTTCTAGTTTTGAATATATTGCCAGAAGGAGAGGAGAAACTTTTGTTAGAGATACTTTAATTGATGTTCTTCCAGGTATATTAAAAGCCCATCCACTGAAGGAAATTGAAGAACTCATATTATTCACCATAATTGTTTTTATCCTATCGTTTTTATGTTTATCTTTGTTCAATTTTACATCCTTGACATATTTCTCAGTATCTTTAACAAATGAAGAGATTGATTGAAACTTGTCTTTTGTGTCTTGAAACATTGTATTTATTAAGTGAAAAAAGTTGGAGAATAAAATGGTTTTCAGCACAGGTTCACCTATAAATTATTTTTCATCACGAAAATTATGGTTTAAGCAAAGTTTTATTATATAAATATGGTGAATACAACGTACTGCGATGTTTGTATTCACGAATATAAATATTATAAAAAACACCATCAAACCAACAAACACACATTTAATCTATTTCATCAAATATCTCCTCTTGAGTTGGAAAGAAAACATTGTGATATCTGCTCAAAGTATGTTTTGAAGAGTAGTTATAAGAAGCACCTTCAATCACAGAAACACAAGAAGAATGAGTTTAAAGGAAAGGGAGACTATTATATTGAAAATACTGATGGAGCTTTGAAGAATCATATTAAAATAAGGATTTTTTCAATTTGGAGAACCCAGTCCATCATCAATAGCTGAATCAATTGAAATAGTGAAACCTGATGTTGAAAAAGTTATTAAAAAGACATTAAAAGAAATAAAAACTTTAAAGTTTTATATGGGAGTGAAAATGAATATGAAAAGACAAGATGAAGAACAAACTCCTTATATGAGAACAGATCTTCATTTTATAACATCATTTCAAGATTTTGTGAATTGTGGGGTTTATGAAGAACTATCAAGACAAGAGGAGGATGTTGATCATGCAGTGGTAGGAAGTGGATTTAACATTTAAAAAACCATCTTTTTAGACATACACATTCTAAAATCAGACCCTCTTAAAGCTTCTTCTTATATTGAATTCGTAAAAGAAATAAAACTAAAGAAGGCAGTTGTTAATATTAAGAACAATGAAAATAAATGTTTTCTCTGGTCTGTTCTTGCTCACTTACATCCACCAAATTGTAATTCAGAAAGAGTAAAACAATATATGAAATATGAGAATACCTTGAACATTAAGGATTTTAAATTCCCAATGCCACTAATAGATATTCCTAAATTTGATAAAAAGAATAATCTTTCTTTTATGTATATTGATTAACTTGAGAGAATAAAGTTCAGGTATTAAAGATTTCAAACAACTATAAAAATGAAGAAACACACATTGATCTTTTCTATTTTAGTGTTGGAAAGAATTCACATTATACATACGTCAATAATTTATCAAGATTAATCACTTCTCAGGTATTCAGAACAGCAAACAAAATATATCCTTGTAAGCGATGTCTTAATTCATTTCATACAAAAGAACGATTAGAACAACATTCAAAATATTGTAGTAATCATAAATCAGCTGTAATTACAATGCCTAAACCTGGGGAAAAGATTTCTTTTGAAGATTATTATAAATCTCTCATGCACCCATTTGTGATATTTGCTGATTTTGAATGTATCCCCAAAAGATAAATACTGCTTCTCCTAATCCAAAAGAATCATATACAAATAAATATCAAAAACATATTCCTTGTGGTTTCTGTTATTATATGAAATCATCCGTTGGAGAAAAGTATAATAAACTTGAACATAAAAGTGGAAAAAAAAGCTTCACAAGTGTTTGTAAAACGATTCGAAAAGGATTGTATAAGACTAACTAAATTAATGTAAGAAACAAATGAACCGATGAAACTAACCGAAGAAGAAAAATTAGAATTTAGAAAGAACAATATCTGTCACATTTGTGAGGAGGAAATTGAGGAGTCTAAAGTCAGGGATCATTGTCATCTTACTGGTAAATATAGAGGTCCCGCTCATTCCTTTTGTGATCTTAATTATAAATTTCCTTCTTTTATTCCAGTCTTTCTTCACAACAGCGCCAATATGATACACATCTATTTATAAATGAACTTTCAAAAACACCAGGGAATATTTCTGCCATAACAAACACAAGTCAAAAGTATATTTCATTTACAAAAATGATATTCACAAAACCTTTGACTCGTATAAGGTTCTAGATTCTTGCAAGTTTATGGGAACACCACGAGCCGACCTTGCATCAAATCTAAGCTCCACGGGCTCTTTCCAAATCTTAATTCATTCTTTCCAAAAGAGGGAATTTTAACTAAAGAGGAAATTCAGATTAAAGAGAGAATTCAAAGTAAAGAGCAAATTGTAATTAATGAGGAAATTAATGAAGAAATTCTCTCTGAATATGAAATTCTAATTTTAAAGAAAATTCAAACAATGAATGAAATTCTAACTAAAGAGGAAATTCTGATTAAAGATGAAATTCTGATTAAAGAGGGAATTCTAACTGGAGAGGAAATTCAAACAAGTAATAAATTTTAAACTAAAGAGAAAATTCTTACAAGGGAATTTATCCTTATGATTATATGGATTCATTTATGAGATTTAAAGAAACACAACTTCCTTCAAAAGAAAGTTTCTATAATAACCCTTATGAAGAAGAGATAAGTGATAAGGAATAAGATGGGATAAAAACGCATAAGAAATTTGGAAAATATTTAAGATAAAAAACCTTGAAGAATATCATGATTTGTATCAAAAAACATGTTTTATTGTTCGCTGATGTGTTTGAAGCTTTTAGATCACTCTGTCATTATAAAAAATTGTTATGGATTAGATCCTGCCCACTATTTCACAGCTCCTGGTTTAGTTTGGAGTGCGATGTTGAAAATGACAAAACAAGATATAGATTCAAACAGTGATTCACCCTACTCATATAGGACAAAGAACACAGAAATGTATTACGTGTCCACAAAAAGGACAGCAAATAACAAAATTAATATCAAAGGTTTGTTATCAGGAATCAGTGTTATCAGGAAGGTCACCTTGGACTTGGAGAGAATTAAACAAACGTCCAGAAGTGCGCAAAGGAATACAAGATAAGACATTAGGTTATAGGTTTTAACAATTTAATAAATGTTAATGAAGAGGCGAAAAGTACATAACTTCAAACTAGTCAGACAGTCAGCAAAGGTCTCTTTTCTAAATAGGAATATTCCCCAACAGTTGGCAGTAGCATCCGCAGTTTGGTTCTAGATCTGTCCGACTTGCGGACCAAGTGATGCCTATAGTTATCCGGAAATTTAAACAGTTAAATATTGGCTGGGAAGGTGTTGGTATCATTGAGGATTTCCGGTTAAGCTTCCCTGAGATTAAATTACTCCTTTCCTCTTCTTTTTGGTTGGAGATTGAACATACCCCCACTCCCCCCCCCCTTTTCATCTTGTAACTAAGATGGCAATTTGTGAGCTTCTTCGACAAAAGGAAAACGTATCCCATTCTGGAAGAACCCGAATCGTGTTGTAGTTAGAGCGGTTATGGCCAGGCGCTCCCTGTACTTCACTTTGGCTTCATATTTATACCGTACCCATACATGGTGTATTAGCGGATATACAGTGGAGGTTGGCACACTGGGCCCTCCCCTCCCACACATTTGTTCACCATTTTAATAATTCACTGACAGAAATATGTCCTTTCTGTGATCAGAAGGAGGACTTGTTTCATGCTTATGTGAAGTGTTGTCGACTTACTCCTCTTTTTCTTCTACTTGATAATCTTTTTCAACAATTATCTTTTTCCTTTCGTTTATACGTGTTTATTTTTGGTGTACCCTTTAAACCTATATGTAGAGATGTGGGTGTTCTTTTAAATTTTCTGGGTGTTGTTGCAAAATTAAAATTGACAATGGTCATGGATCGAATGTTATCTCTATTTTTAAAGGCTTTGTCTCAACACGACTTCAGTTGGAACTTGATTTCGTTTTGAGCAATCAAAATGTTAAACTTCTTGAGAGAAAATGGTGCATCGCAAATGTTTTGTGTTTTGTGAAGAATTCAAAACTTATAATTACTTTATAATTCCTAAAACTGAGAGGTTTTTTTCTGTCGAATTCTGTATTATTGTAAATATGTATTATACTGTGTGTGCCTGAATGTAATAAATGAGGTTTCAAATTCATCCATATCTCTCTCTATCTCTATCTCTCTTGTCCCCATCAGCGAAGTGACGGGTTCTATTTGCTAGTAATTGGATAAGTTTGAATAAGGATATTGTATTGCTGTGTTGACTGACTGACTAGACACAACTTTGAGGTTGTTGGTCCATTGATGTTGAGTAATCGACTCATGTGAACCTGCAACTGGGGTTGTGGATCCGCCATTTGGAGAGGTTCTGGACTGAAAGGATAGGATCGAAACCTCGATGAAAAACGGTGCCCAGCTGATGATCTGGGCAGTTGGGAAATCAGTCAATTGCTTAAGTTAAGGTTATAACTTCAAATAAAATAGCTTTTGTAAGTACCTACTTGTACATAATATATGTGTGTTGTGTGTGGTGTTTGTGTTGTTATGGCTGGCTTCCTTCTTGGGACTATGGTGCAGTAATTGGTCTTTATTTTTATTACACATTCTTATGTTAACTCTACACAGAAGACAGGTGTGCCTCAGTCACTATGGGAAGTTAGAGAGAAAGAGATAGAGATAGAGAGAAAGATGGAGAGAGGCGTATATTTGGCTTCTTGCTCATCCGACATGAACCCACGGTCTCACATTGGTCCCAAAGTGAGATGGGAGTGAGGAAAGGGAGGGTGATGTAGTGCAACGTGTCGGGAGACGTGCGGTGTTTGCAATGTCAGCTGTAGAGAAATGCGATATGCGTGTCAGTCCCTCGCCCAGACAGGTCAAGAGGGTAATCGTTGATAGCCCTTTCGTATCGCACTATTGTGAGTTTGAAGTTAACAAATTAGAAAGTTGAGATAGAAAAGGAAAACTAGTGTAAGTCAGTATGGAACACCACTGCGTCCAGGAACTTGTGTGCCCTTCCACCTGCGAAGATTCACCTGAATGCAGCCTGTCCCACTCCTTTCCTCAAAACAAGGCAGTCTCATTCCATCTGCTAGGCACAGGCAGCTCTCCCTATTCCTCAGACACAAGCAACCCTGATCCGTGGAACGCACCATCTTTTATCGCTGTGTGGCGCGGCTTGACTTCAGGAGAAAAGGTTGCTTCAGTGCCCTCTGACCCTCATGCGAAGCTTCCTCATATTGTTATAGCTTCAGCCGGTGCTCACACCCTGATGTTTGCCCTTTTTGCCTGAATTCGTTTGATTTTTGAATGGCTTTGTAAGGGAATGTAATGTAATGCATTTTGCGTGTTGTTTGTGTGCATGGAGTTATGAGAGGTGTATGGCCGAAGAGGGGTTAAGAGGGATTGGGGAGAGAGATTAAGATGGGATAAAAACAGAAAAAGAGAAGGTTTACAAAGGGTGGGTTTCAGACCCACACAAGCACAACACTTTCCCTGTCCACTAATATGAGAGGAAGGTAATCTAACTAAACACAATTACTGTGGAAACATCTAAACTAAAGATCCCTCATGTGTTGATTATGCCACCCCGGGGTCTTTCCAAAATCACAACAATATATCATCCATAACTTAAACCAATTTTGAGTTTGGCTGTCTGAAAATAATAATAATAATAATAATAATAATAATAATAATAATAATAATAATAATAATAAGAATCACAATCAGGCTATTTTAATTTGGTCAGGTTTGCCGCTCAGCAATGCTGTCAAAAAGTTTAATGAGTATTATTGGATCTGAAATCCTCCACAGACGACTGTATGTACTCCTTTATAGGTTGATAAGTTTGTACTGTATCTTGTATTTCTTGAGCATTTGAGTTACATTAAACCTGTGGATTGTCCGTACCACCCCTACATAGGAATTCTAGCAACTTCCTGAGAAGCAATACAATCTGTGCCATGTTTAATTGGAGCAGGATCATGCCTTCATTAATGGGGAATCAAAACGATTTTTGAATCGTAGAGTCGACAGGGAGAAACTCTTTGAGTCGTAGAGTCAACACCTCACCCCTCCCTTTCATTATTTTTCAAAACATTTGATCTGGCCTTGTCATATGCATATGAATATCATTGTGTAGTTACTGTACTTATTTAATCTCAGCGACAACAACCTAGAGACCTGGGATATATGTATTATATATTTGATGTGTCTCTTTTAACTTTATACCCGTTATTATTATTATTATTGTTATTATTATTATTGTTATTTTTCAATAGAAAAGCACTGCTGAAGCCAAAGCCCTTGGCGATAACACGTTTACCACTTGTTATTCGATTGGTTCCATTGTAAAACCTGGATAATTCCCT
This sequence comes from Eptatretus burgeri, assembly GCF_056783735.1. Lineage (NCBI taxonomy): Eukaryota > Metazoa > Chordata > Myxini > Myxiniformes > Myxinidae > Eptatretus > Eptatretus burgeri. The sequence continues at coordinate 110,097,171 of NC_140961.1, read as the reverse complement.
GTTTCCACTGAAGCCAGAAGAGACAAATTTTCTGAGGTCTGGATTTATGAAACCAGTGTGAGCTTAAAATCATCATCGTTTACGAACATTCCCATCGAATAATTGACCTGTGAAATGGCTCACTTGGCAAAGGTTTACAGATGTAGATGACAACGTCACTTTCTGATCTACATGAGTTTGGAGATTACAGTTGCTAAAATAGCATGTCAACCATTCACTCAATTCATATGTGCAGAGAGCATGATGCAGTTTTATTCGAAGAAGTTGGCTAATGAAGATTTGTTGCCACTGCTGAACTTATCAAAAAAATTCTGACTTGAATCAGTCACTCTTAAATGTGACTTGCCACAGGGAACAGTGGGTAGTTCCACAGATCTTAGCAGAGCCTGGGGAGTTCCAAGCCTTTCCTGCATGCTTCATCTTGCTCAAGATGAGTGCATACTATGCGCACAACTTCCATACTGACAAGGCCTGGCAACGCTGAGTCACCAGGTACGGTTGTGGTGTATAGATTTATTTAGGATTGGTGGGCCGCAGACAGATGCTGGAAAAGTTTGGCTTCCTGGCCCTGTTTTCGCCTCTGCTGTTGTGGGCATTTTGGGGTGTGGCACATATGTTGTTATGAGGATATTAGTGCAGGTGATAGGCAGGACATTATCGAGGACCGCTGTGTAAATGGATGGCAGCCTCTTTTACCTGTTTCTAATACAAATCCTATGCCATATAAATTGCATAATGGAAAGAGGGAAACGGATTAAGAGGCTGACCTAAGAGCAACCATTCCTTTTATGTCACGAGAAAGCCATCAGGTGCAAATGCCAGTGGAATCACATATAAACCAATGCAACATATTTTAGCGATTTATTTTCTGGAATGTGCAACATTATAAATCCAAATGAATTTTATGTTAACTACTTAAACATTTTTGACGTTGAGACATTCTTCACGAGTTATTTTCCCAGACGTGTGTCGAGGTGAAAATCCAGGATTCACCGATAGCCAACATCACAACCTTACACGTAGCAGTCACTGAGTAAATAAGAGAAATAAGAAAAAGGAAACATAACAAGGGATATGTGCGTGAAGAATATACAGGGGTGATCTGAGACTTAGGGCTCACCTCTAAATCTTGTCGACGAATTGAATGCCCCTTTGGAAGTGATGTTGTTATTTTGCGGTGTTAGAGCAATATGGTGACACACGACCGATGATTGCGTAGGTGTGAGCTGTCGAGGCTGATACCACGGGCCTGACACTCACCCCTTAACCTTAGCTCTCTGGATGTTGACATTATCCACATCCCTTTGCAGCAAACAAGGCCGGTAGAATCCCATTTTGCTCAGCCCTGCGAGATTGCTTAAACCATGCACACTAATCCGTTCCCTGTAGCTTTGGGAGATGTGGGTGTTTTGCACGTGATCGATGCTTGTGTGCGTGCTCACGGCAACAATTTTTTTTTAACGGAATTTGTGTGCTTATGTACCTGTGATAGATGATTATGGTGCAGCAGGATTGCAAACAAGGTGGATAGAGGAAGCAGCCGGTATGTTTCCTCTGGTGTTTGCAATTGTGCTTGCTGGACCATTTTGAAACGGAGCCAAAAGATTGATCAAGAAGTGTCCCTTGATAATAATGTACTAACTTAGGTCTATTAACATCGGTGGGGTAATCGATACCACTGTAGAGAATGTTTACTTCACTGAGACTATATCTCAGCAACAGTTTGCCACAACATGCCTCAAACTTTGGTGACCCTCAAGAGATGCTGTATGTGTTGACACACACATTTCTTGATTCTGTTTCATGAGGTTGTGGCAGAAGTGGTTCTGGAATTACTGGTTAAATAAAAAAAATTAAAAAATACAACCAATTTAATTACATGACAGGTACAGGTAAAACATTGTAAACACTGATGCAATGCAATGATAGGTTGGCACTATGCTTCATTGTTTCTATCTGTTTTTCTTCTAAAAAGTTATCGTATGCTGAATGAAGCAAGATGGTCACATTTCCTTCATCGGAAGGAATAACGAGGTGAAATAAGTTGCAATGAGGCAAGGCTACAAATGAAATGGTGCTACATTTCTGCAGCTTGTACAGTTTTAGTTAACTAGGGATGCTCTCTTAGCATGCCATAATCAGTGATGCAACATGTCCAAAAAGCAAAAGTGTGGCCTCAAAGGCTTCAATTGTTAAACATCATTCCAACTTTGGCATTGTTTTGAACATTATCCCATCTCTGCCTTAACACTTGTTACACATCTTCAATGGCGCTTCAAATTGTGGACACCACGTGTGTAAAATCACAGTGATCTCTTATTTTTCTCACCAATGAAATACTGTGATAAAAAGTATAGTTTCCGTATTCTGCACAAATCCATTATTAAAGTTTCTCTTCATGAGATGGCATCCGGTTCGAAGTGCAGAATGAAACAACTTGATGAGTTGAACTGATTGAAAGAGGGAAGATCTTCTCGATTTCCACAATACAATTTGATTAACACTCCATGTTTGAGGATCATTTTAAAGTGCGAGATCTGAACTTCATGTACATTTCATATTTAGTCTCGCCCAAAAGGGGTTACGAGACTATTGCAACGCGCGCTTGCGTGCATGTGTGTGTGTGTGTGTGCGTGTGTGCGTGTGTGTGTGTGTCCGTGTCTATATATTTTCGCTCCCACTTGTCCGATGGATCCGAAACTTTGAACATTGGAGGAACTCCCCATGGATAATATTTTACTAGCATAACCCGCGCTCTGCGCGACATGTTGGGGTGGGTGTGTTTGAGAAAGGAACTGATGCAGAGTATCAGTAGTAATTTTACTTTAATGCAGTAAGTGGAATACGATTTCACTGTTTCAGAACCATTTTATTTGCTTTTTTTTGTACCATGCACCTCACATGGTCTTTGAGATAATGTAAGCCGAATATCACGTTACTCGAGCGCAGAACAAAGTCGAAGATAGCGCGACACGAAACCACAAATTCGGAAATAATATATAAGATTGCTAACTCTGATGTCATATGTCACATGGTATGGCAGCCACATTGGAGTAAAACGGAAATTTTTTTGACATTTTCTCCAAAATTGCTTAACAAATGAACATGGATATTTTTGTTCAGAATTAATGTGTGAGGTGAGACTATGCTCCATGAGTGCCGTTCTAGTTACTCTCACCGGAGGAGAGGGTATTGCATTTGGGTCCATTTCCTTGGTTTGTCTGTCTATCTGTCCACAGAGAACATGAGTAGGTGTATTAATTATATTAGACCTTTTAGAACCCTAAAACCTTTTAAGACCCTCAAGATCCTTTCGAACCTTTACAACCCTAAGACCCATCAATATCACGAAAATCCACGAAGACCCGAAGACCCCTAACACTCCCATAAAACCCTTAAATCCCTGTAGACCCTTTAGACCCTTAAGATCCAAATGACCCCATTACACCCTTTAGAACCCTGAGACTTCTAAGACCCTTTAGATCCTCTTAGACCCTTTAAAACCCCAAAATACCCTTAGACTCTTTTCTACCCTTTAGACATTCACACCTTTCAGATGTTTGAATACCCTGTAGACCCCTTTGAGTTTTACACCCTTTTTAGACTTTTTAAGACCCTTTTGACCCCCTTCGACTTTTAATACTCTTCAGAACATTTTGACCCTTTAGTCCCATTTCGACCTTTCAACTTTCAGACCATTACAACTTTTCAGACCTTTACAACGAGATCATTTTGACCTTTCATTTGCAATCAACGACCTTTATTTTTGTATAGATAGTCGAGGCTCGTGGAAGACCTTTCATTTAGTACATCCTTCCATTTATTTGCCACACAAAACAAGTCGTGGCAATGGTCTGCATTCTCTGATTGCTCTTTCTTGTTTTATTTGCATTAGTTCTTTCATGGCCACAAATATTCTCACTTCTTGTGGGATAGACCATGGGACGTTTTCGGCAAAAAGTCTTTCACGAATCAGCTGGCCAGACCTGGTATTCGACTGAAGGTGGCAGGAATAGTAATTTGTTCCACAACCTTTTGAGATATTCTGCTATATGTCGTTCAAAAATTCATCCATCAATGGTGAAGATCACTGAAAAAATGATTGGATCCAGATCGAGATTCAGATCTTCAACAAAGTCTAATCCTTTCATCCTTGTCACATACCCAAGGAGGAGGAGATTGGGACCATACTCTGTGCAGAGCGTTGGTGCTGCTTAAGCAGTCTCCTTGGCGATTTGGCACAATCCTGGACGGGTCACCACTCCGACGCAGTATACCAGTATGCTGGCACTCATTTTGCCGACCTTGGAAGGATGACAGGCTGAGTTAATCCTACCTGGTATTAATTCAACAGCTGAACAGGATTTGAACTCAGGACCCGAGGATCCAAAGCCTGCCACCCTAACCATTAAGCCAACACAAGATATATACCCAAGCTCTCCACCAAATTTCGTCTGAATCCATCCACAACTTTTTGAGATTGTTTGTTTGTTTTGAACAAACTAACAAGAAGCAAGAAAGCGAGAAAACAAAAAATATGATAAGATGTCATGGATAACACAATACTTCTGAAATCCATAAAACAAATTTGACCTCAAAAATAATTGGTGATTGAATTCAAAGACCAAATATGCAACTCGTCTTCAAATTTCAAGTGAATCAGATGAAAATTGACAATTTTCGAAATTCAGCTGATGTTGACCTTTTGGCCTATGTTGACCTATTAAATTTTTTGCACGATTGACGGTCCGATCTGATTGAAACTTGCCAGGAATATTGCTGGGGACCCGCGGATGTGCCTTTTCAAGGTTTGATATTAATCGGGTAGGCGGTTCCCAAGTTACGGCCATTTATCTGTCAACCAATGACAAGACGCGGTGCTATGACATCACGAATGACGTCACATTTAATGTTTATTTATTTATTTAGTTACTTTTTTTTGCATGATTGACGGTCCGATCTGATTGAAACTTGCCAGGAATATTGCTGGGGACCCGCAGATGTGCCTTTTCATGGTTTGATATTAAGGTTTGAGAGTGGGGGCGAGAGAGAGGGGCGAGAGAGAGGAGCGAGAGAGGGGGGAGAGAGGGGGGAGAGAGGTTGCGAGAGAGGGGAGGGAGAGAGGGGGTGAGAGAGGGGGTGAGAGAGAGGGGGCATCACAATTAAAGAGAGGGTGAGAGGAGGGGCGAGAGAGGGGTGTGAGAGTGGGGGCGAGAGAGAGGGGCGAGAGAGGAGGTGCGAGACTAGGGGGGGAATGAGAGAGAGGGGGCGTCACAATTCTTCTTCTTCGTTTGATATGATGTCACAATTGATCCTGGGGACCTAAGTATGTTTCTCAGGTTTTCCCCAAGTTATGGCCATTTATGATATGGTTGGTCCGGTCTAATTGAAAAAATGCCCCAATCCAGTCGTCGTTTATGAGAGCGAAGGAACGAAGCTGCGCATACTGGCATGCCTCACCCACGAGAGAGGGTACTGGAACGAGAGAGGGGGAGAGAGAGGAGGGGCGAGAGAGGTGGGGGAGGGGGGTGAGAGGGGAGGAGTGAAAAAATGCCCCAATCCAGTCGTCGTTTACGCACCTAAAGGCCCGCACTAGTTATTATAATTTGAATTGTTGTCATTGTATCTATTCAATGACTGTCATTAAATTATCCATTTAATTTCATTTCATTTGCTTGTGACCGTGTATCTGTTGTGGGTTCAACAGTAAAACCCCTGTGCCGTGCTACCGCCCTGGTGAAGCACAGCATTTCTTTCCCGCGCTCGCATTAATCTCCAGGAGTCTCGGCTATGGGCCTCCAAGGGAGAACTGCTGGCCATCCTTCAGGTAGTGGCTAAACCCCTGGACATGACAATATGATCATAAACAGTACGCATGTTTTCGCTTCATATAGGTAACCCGGGTTAATTTTATTTTCAGGAACAATTGAGGCAGCAGTTTGTTGCCTTTACACCACCTAAAAAAAGGGGACGTGCCAGAAGAACGTGTTGCATGATTGGAACAAGATCACCCGCCCGTAGGGCAAGTACTCTGCTGGGATATCACAATTTCCTTTGGTGTGACTCCCGTTTATCTTAATGTGTGTAAGTACTCAAGCCAATACATTTAAATCAGCGCATTCTGATATAACAAAAACAGACTGCTTTCAACATCACAGCAACACCTTAATTTAACTTGAAATCATTCTCAAGGCATGTCGCTTATACTACACATTTTAAAGGGAGAATCAGCAAGAGGTACGCAAACTTATTAACATTCCACTTATATTCTCAGCATTGCTGTTTGGTAAGTAAAAAAACCAAGATACTTGCGGCACAGTGAAGCACACTAATTTAAAGAGGACTATTTATATTGAGGGATGGCAGGATGGCCGAGATGTATGCACACTCATTTCTATGCTGTCCAGCCTGGGTTCGAATCCCGATTCAGCTATACACTGTCATCCTGGTGTTTCATAAGGAGGGTATGCCTGGTGTTGGCTTAATGGTTAAGGTGGTGGGCTTGGGATCCTGGGATCCTGAGTTCAAATCCCACTTGACTGGTGAATTAATACCAGGTGGGGCTGACTCTGCCTGTCATCCTTCTGAGGTCGGCTAAATGAGTGCCAGCTTGCTCGTATCCTGTGTCAGAGTGGCGACCCATCCAGGATTATACACAATAGCCAAGGAGACTGCTTAGGCATCACCAACGCTCTGCACAGAATATGGTCCCAATGAATGGATGAATGGATGGATAGGCAGGGTGATTCATCAATGTGTATGCCGTACCTCCCTTTGATGGATGTTAAACAGGGAGTCCTATCTGCATTAGTTGGTGAATGTTAAAGAACCCATGGTGTCCTTTGTGAAGAGTAGATGAGCTATACCCATCACCCTGAACAAATTCCAAATTCCTGCTCTAACCTACAGGAGGCATTGCATCAGTGGCACACCAGTGCCCCTCTCAGCCATTGATGCAACTCGCTGCCACGTGCTGCATACAAAAGAATGAGGAGGAATTTTGGGCCATCTATAAATTTTGCTTGCAGGGAGAGGAGAATTGAGAAATAGAAAATAGAGAAAAGAAAAAGTTACAGTTGGTTCTAGGTTGATACGGGATATAAAAGTTAAAGTAGAGGAGTTACCATGAAAAGAAAATGAAAAATTATGAGAGAGATAGAGATAGAGATAGAGATAGAGATAGAGATAGAGATAGAGATAGAGATAGAGATAGAGATAGAGATAGAGATAGAGATAGAGATAGAGATAGAGATAGAGATAGAGATAGAGATAGAGAGAGAGAGAGAGAGAGAGAGAGAGAGAGAGAGAGAGAGAGAGAGAGAGAGAGAGAGAGAGAGAGAGAGAGAGAGAGAGAGAAAGAAAAAAAAAAAAAAAAAAAGAGACTTCATAAGAACAGGTTTGGATGTGGATCAAAAATTTCTTTCCACACAATATGTAAATGGAGTCTCACAATAGTTTGCCCCTCGCTTTTACCATGTAGAGAGAGGATTTTGTGAGTGCACCTGTTAAAGTGTGAAACCCTTGAATATGTAAGTATATGAAGAACTCTCATGAACAGACATCTCAAGTCACTCCGATTGCTTTTGTATAGATTGTGAAAAAAAAGTGGCCAATGGTATTGTTGTCATAAAATTGTTCTTATGAAGGGTGCAAGCATTTCCTGCTCATTTGAAGTGCATTTACTCGTGCTGGGAAAATTACCCAAATGATTTCGTATTCACATAAATGAGGCACTCAATCCTTTCAAGTTTAGTGCCCACAGCCACCCACTGCCACTTTCAAGTCTGCTGCCCAGCGCCACTTTCAAGTCTGTTGCCCACCACCACCACCTACCGTACCTTTCAAGTCCGCTGCCCACTGCCACCTCATTGACTCTCCCATTTTCTCGAGCTGAGATCCTGTTACCTCTCTTTTCTTTCCATTCCTCTCCTTAAACTGTGGTCCCTCCATTTGTTGTCATTCCACTATTTTCCCTTTGCCCCATCTTGTCTGCTTCATTTTCCCTTGATATTTACCATCCATTGTGCCTTGCTATCTGTATTTAAAAAAAAAAGAACATCCAAGGTACATGCTCTGTACAAATATAATGTTAAACATGACATGTTAAACGTGAAACACGTGTTGTGTTCCCATGTACAGATCAAAAACATATGCACTATGCCCTTCTGACAAGAAAGAACATGAATTCCCAAATTCTTCAACCGCACATATTCTGAAATTTTCATAAATTATTATTACTGTATTATTTTTAATCCATTTTTTATACCATTTGAGCCTTTCTCATCAAATTTTCAGCAAGCCTTTATTATGAGGGTATAGAAAAGAGTAATCAATAATTGTGTCAAAATGATCTGGTTTTGGATGGGGGATGATTTGAGGAAGTGGTGAACAGCTATATTGAAGACTTTGAGAGAAGAATGGGATTGAAGAGGATGTGGAAGTTGGTTCCACAGGTGGGGGAGAGAAAAAAAAACAGAAACAAATAAGTGGAGGTGAGAAGTGATCCTGGATTTTGGGAGTTTTACAAGAAAGAGAATGGTGGTTGACTGCGTGCACCCTGCAGAAACCTGGTGAAGAGGGTGTGCAGAGCATGGAAAGGACAGAGAGCACAAGACCAGAAATAAGGTGGTGGAAGACAGATTGCCCACCGACCTGTCTGCGATGGGCAAGTGATATGCTCATGGATTCAGCTTCATTTCGGGAGATTCCAATAATCTTGAAGGCCTTGATTTCCATGGCATCAAGCTGAGCAAGGAGTGATGTGGGGGCACCAGTCCAGAGAAGATATCAGCACTCCATCAAGTTGTGAATGAAGGCCTTGTATGTGGATAGTTGTTCAGGGTCTGTCAAAGGACTTTGTAAGATGGAGGATGCCAAGTTGGTGACGAGCTTTGGAAGTCAACTTTGAAATGAGGTTTGCCCAAAAAAAGATCATGGCTGATAGTGAGATCAAATAGTTTGAGTGACTGAACTTCCACAAAAGTATTGTTAAGAAGGTAGAGAGGAGGGTTTTTCCAAGAGAGAGAGAGAGAGAGAGAGAGAGAGAGAGGGGGGAGGAGAAGAGAAGAGAGGAGAAAGAGAAAGAAAAAGAGAAAGAGAAGACAGAGATTTGTGATTTTGGCAGAGTCTGAAAAGAGGGAAGAGGCTGGAGTCTGCCCACCTGTAAGATGATGGATGTCATGGGAGAGGGTGCCATTGTCAGCAAATAGATAAAGAGGATTTTCACAAGGTTCAGAGAGATCATTTCTGAATATCAGGATAGAACTGGTCCCAGAACATTGTTTTGCAGGTACTCCAGCCTTAAAAAGAAGAGCATTCTGTTGAGAGCCATACATTGGTTATGAGAGTAGAGTTGGCCATGGATGGTATAGGTAGAGATTTTAGCGAGCAAGGTGTGGTGGCAGACTATCTTGGAAGTTCGAGATATGTCTAGGGAGATGGCCCTGATCTCATATCTGACAGAGGGCCTCCATCCATTGTTAGGAGAGTAAGGGCAGCATATCCAAGTTAGAGTGACCTGGTATGAATCGGAATGGATGACCTGGGATGAGGTCTTTGGACAAAAGGGATTATTTTATGTCAACTGTGATGATGGATTCCATGACCATGCTGAATATTGGAAGTAAACAAATAGGTTTCTAGTTAAGGGGATTTGTTTTTGCACCTTTTATGTAATGCAGTCATGTCGTCAGACTTCCAAGCAGATGGAAGATGACCTCAGGCAAATGATGGGGTGAAAAGAGCAGGAGGACATGAAAGGGCAGCAGAGCAGGTTTGTAGTACACTGGAGTTGATGCTGTCCAGTGCAGTTGCAGAATTGAGGGTTGTCAGAAATGGATTCTGCTTCGAAGGTGCAAAAGGACATACTTCAAACATTGTTCAGGAGCAATTAAGTGTGACTGCGTACGTTGGGTACAGAGAACGAGGGCTTGTGGACACCAGATTTGGAAGGGAACACGGAATTGAGACATTCAGTCTTCTCACGAGTGAAGTTGGCTATGTGGACATTTGAAGAGAGGGATGGGAGCATACTCCAGCGACAGACTTAACAAGGTGCCACCAGGTTTTAGAAGATGGAGACAAGCTTGAAAGTGCAATCATGAGGTTGCACGGATGTTGTTTGCCAGCTCTCCTGAGAGTTGACTCACACTTGTTGCAGGCTTAATTGTGGAATGAGCTGAGATTGCCTTAAGTTGGCTTTTCTTTCCAGGAAGAGAAAGCGAGTTGTTTCAAAGCAACTGCCTCATCACATGATTCAGTGTTCCCTGGTTGGGAAGAAGGGTAGGATAACTGCATACAAAATGGGATGGATTTGTGAATAAGAGAGAATTACAAGGCTGAGTTAATATCAGTGGCAGTAGATATAGGAGACCAGTCCTGAAGAGAGGTGGTTGCTTGCTGTGCCTGCCAATCTGTCTGAGTGAACTGCCAGACTCACCAGTGCTGATGCCAGAGACCAGTGCTGAACTGAGAATTGCCAGAGAGATGTTGACTCTCACTTGTAAGCATATATTCAGATGAAGCAATGGCAACAGAGGAAGAGCAGGATCCATTTTCAGGGAAGTTTCCAGAAGGGAGGATTTGCCATTAGAAGAAATCCGACTTGAAAAGTTCACAGATGGAGACAGTCCCAGAAGTCCTTTTCTGAAGTGCCCTGTTTGGTGAGAGAGTTACCAACACCCAGCCACGTTTCATGGTGACAATTGAAATCACCACATATTAGGAAGAAAGAGAGTTGGGATGAGTGGATAAAAGTTGGTCCATGTTATCAGAGAGAGATGTAAATGGATTTGTCACTGTTTGGAGGATGGTACAACAGAAAGAAAAACAAGTGATGTGGGCGAAGGGGGTGTCACAGTCAGAGGTGCTCCTGGGGGTTGGGAGGTGTAAAATCAGTAAAAGGCAGTGAGAAATTCAGTTGTTGATGGAAAGTGCAACTCCACCGCTGGGACGGGGATGAGACCTATCAAATCAGAGGAGGCAATAGCCGGGGAGAGACACTAAGGAGTCAGGGATATCCTGTGGGAGGAAGGATTCTGTTCAGCAGATGATGTCTGGTTTATCAGCAGCGGCCTGAATTGAGAGATGGCAGGTTGGAGCAAAGACCTCAGATGTTTGAGGTCCACACAGACCTTGAGAGGGTGGGGTGAGGAGGAAAGTTTGAGTGTGTAGGTAGGTTGCGGGTGAAAGTTTGAGTGTGTGTGGTGTGGGGAAATGTTTGAGTGGGTGGGTGAGCAGGAACCATTTAGGGGGTGGCATGAGGAGGGATGCAGAAAGGGGAACATGAAGCTTTGAGTGTTTGGGGTGGGGTGGAAGCAGAAGGAGGGGAAATGATGTGGAGGGATGTTTATTCCAAGTTGCCAAATTTGACAAACCTAACATACGGACATAAAGATCATGGGATGGGAGAAAATATTTTTTGTTGAAAGCACAGAGAAATGTGGTGTTGTACGCATGGGAGGATGGTTGGTGGACAAAGCGTTTACCTGAAAGACAGTTTTGGAAAATAATCTTTGTGAAGAAGAAGAGTATGATGAAGAGAAATAGATTGGGGCGAACAAGAAGAACGTGTAGAATTTTTGACAGAGGTACAAGGGTGTAAAAGCATTTTAAAAAAGATTTTAAATGCTTTTAAAGAAAGTGGAAGTTTTCTATTTACTAAACATTCAGTTTGGAAGTATTGAGAAATGGGGGGGGGGGCAAAAAGAATGTGGAATAGGAAGTACTGGCAGAAGGAAATCAAATGGAATGAATGAGATTTCTGTGGAGTAGAGAAGAAGTCTTTGTTTGTTTGTTTTGATTTTTTGAAGTGAAGGGGGGAAATGGGATAACGTTGAGTAAGTTAGAAGTAAGATACTCAGGAAGAAATAAGCAAAACAAGGAACATGGAGACAAATCATTTTCACACATTCTTTTTTTTTGTATACTGTACATCGTTAAGGCTCGTAGAAGAGCTAGAATTAGGACACAATAGGACAAAACTGGAGGGAGAGAGAGAGAGAGAGAGAGAGAGAGAGAGAGAGAGAGAGAGAGAGAGAGAGAGAGAGAGAGAGAGAGAGAGAGAGAGAGAGAGAGGAGGGGGACCAACAGCAGATTGAAGAACAACATAGAGGGAGACTTTAACAAATAATAGGTGTGGAGAGGAATGGGGGTCAGGAGAGGATGCATGGGGTGGAAAATATGGATTCAAAAGTGAACTCTCAGGAGGGAAATTTTGACATTTGCAAGGAGGGGGGGATTGGGTTGTTTTTAATGAGGGTAAAAAGGTCATGGTTTTGGATTGGGGATGATCTGAGATGATGGTGAACAGCTGTTTTGAAGACCTCGAAGGACGAATGAGATTGAAAATAATGTGGAAGTTGGTTCCACATGCTTGAGAAAAGAGAAACGAATGAGTGGACGTGAGCAGTAATCCTGGATTTAGGTAGTTTAACCAGAAGAGGGGTGATGTTGGACCATGTCAGCTCTGCAGATGTGGGTAGATAAAACAAGGAAAGAACAGGGGGTGCAATCACGGAAAGGAAGTGGTAGAAGACAGAGATACCACCGACCTGCTTGTGACATCATCGTGATAGAACTATAGACTCAGCTTCATCATGAAAGAATCCAATAAACTTGAAGGCCTTGGTTTCCAGGTATCAAGTTGAGCAAGGTGTGAGGCAGGGTAGTCAGCCCAGAAAGGAGAGCAGTACTCCATCAAACTGTGGATGAAGGCCTTGTAGGTATATCAGAGTTCAGGTGTGCCAAGAAAGAATGCCCAGTCAGCGGCTTGTTTTGGAGGCCAACTTTGAAATGTGGTTTGACCAAGAAAGTTCACGGCTGAAAGTGAGAGCCAGGAGTTTGAATGACTGATCCTCCTCAAGAGGATGGTTAAGAAAGTCGATAGAATGGTTTACCGGACAATCCTCTCGGAGAGGGATAATGAGAGTGTGAGATTTGTCAGGATTTAAAGACATATTCCAAGTGTTTGATGGGCTTGTGATTTATTTTTTCAAGATCTGAAGAGAGGGAAGAGACTGCAGCCTTCCTGTCTTCAAGATAACGGATGTCAGAGCAGAGGGCAGAGTCATTTTTCCTCCAAAATATAAAACAAGCAGTCATAGACTGGTACTTACGAAATCGTCAACTTGACCTCTGACCTTGTCTAATAAAAGCTGTCTCTAGAGAAGGTAGCGACGCAAAGCACAAGTTTCTATGATGATTCTGTACCAAACCATCAAAAATCGAATGTTTGACCTCACTGTGACCTTGACCTTTTTAGCGATTTTGAACAAAATCTAATCAGCACTAGCCATCACCCTCCTGAATTGTGTGGTGTAATTTGACATTGGTAGCTTCTTCCGTTCTCGAGTTATCGTGCCTACAAACAAACACACAAACACACAAATGCACTCACAAACACACAAACAAACAAACGCACACACACTCACAAACAAACACACAAACACACACACTCACAAACAAACACACAAACAGATGACGGAAGTCATCAATATACTTACAAAATCTAAAGATTTCGTAAGTAATAAATAATTTGATCACTGCAAACGTCCTAATCTGAAGGACAGCACGAGTTGAGATGTAGTACTAGAGCGGCACTTTTTACCTCCACCACCGAAGGTGAAGGAGGTTATGTTTTCACCCCTTTCTGTCTGTTTATTACTTACGAAATCAAAAGATTTCGTAAGTATATTGATGACTTCCGTCATCTGTTTGAGTGTTTGTGTGTTTGTGTGTCGGCATGATAACTCAAGAACGCAAGAAGCTACCAATGTCAAATTACACCACGTGATTCAGGAGGTTGATGGCTAGCGCTGATTAGATTTTGGTCAAAATCGCTCAAAGGTCAAGGTCACAGTGAGGTCAAACATCCAAAACATGATAACTCGGGAACGGAAGAAGCTACCAATGTCAAATTACACCAGGTGATTCAGGAGGGTGATGGCTAGCGCTGATTAGATTTTGGTCAAAATCGCTCAAAGGTCAAGGTCACAGTGAGGTCAAACATCCAAAACATGATAACTCGGGAACGGAAGAAGCTACCAATGTCAAATTACACCAGGTGATTCAGGAGGGTGATGGCTAGCGCTGATTAGATTTTGGTCAAAATCGCTCAAAGGTCAAGGTCACAGTGAGGTCAAACATTCGATTTTTGATGGTTTGGTACAGAATCATCATAGAAACTTGTGGTTTGCGTCACTACCTTCTCTCGAGACAGCTTTTATTAGGCAACGTCAGAGGTCAAGTTGACGATTTCATAAGTACCAGTCTATGACTTCTTGTTTGTTTGTTTGTGTGCAAGATATCTCAAAAAGTTGTGGATGGATCCGGATTAAATTTTGTAGACAGGTCTGGTGTGTGACAAGGACGAAGTGATTAGATTTTGGTGAAGATCGGAATCTGGATCCGGATCTGATAATTTTTTAAGTGATTCTTCACCATTGAGAGATAGTGCTAAACCGATATTATAGCACGATGTCTCAAAAAGTTGTGAACGGATTCGGACGAAACTTAGTGGACAGGTTGGGTGTGTAGCAAGGACGAATTGTTTCGATTTTGGTGGATATCTGAACCGGATCTGGGTACGAGAATTATTTGAAGTGATTCTTCACCATTGATAGATCGGGCCAAAAACGATATAGTCCTGTATAGCATGATATTTAACCTCCGCCATCGAAGATAGACGGAGGTTACTGTGTTCACCCCTGTCTGTTTGTTTGTTTGTTTGTGAACAGTATTACGGAAAAACTCCTGGACACATTTCAATGAAAGTTGGTGGGGGGGGGGGTTAGGTATGGTCCAAGGATCATGCCATTAGATTTTGGACTTGGTCCAAAGTCCAATATGGCCGCTATGGCGGCCATTTTGAAAAAATATTAGAATTTTTTTTTTTTGCATTTCCACATATTTTAAGTGATTTCCAACCCCCCCCCCAAAAAAAAATTGTTAGAGGAAAAAAAAAGATATTTTGCACCTTTTTTTTCAACATAATTTTGATTTCTTTTTTTTGCATTTCCACATATTTTAAGTGATTTCCAACCCCCCCCCCCCCAAAAAAAATTGTTAGAGGAAAAGAAAAGATATTTTGCACCTTTTTTTTCAAAAAAATTTCGCTTTTTTTTTGGGCATTTCTGCATGCGCGTCGATCTAGTTTAGTTTATTCAATCGTGGTTCAGTAGAGTCTGATCCGTTTTGACCAACAATGAATAGGATATCAGGTTCACTTAAGTGACCCAGCAGTATTGGCGGCAGAGGTTTTGCACTCTACTGAGTGCTCCCCCTCTAGTTCAAAAATGTATTGGGCCCAATATGTTCTCGTGGATCAGACATTACGTGGTGGAGGTATGCGAGTGCCGAGTGCCCTTCTAATTATTTTTGTTATGTTTGATCACAGTTAGGATTGAGACCAAACTAGAGAGAGCTCGAGGCTGAGGATGTTATCAACTGAGCTTTCCTGCTGTCAAGTGAGATATTATTTGTTATTAATTCTTAAAGTACACCATTCCCTCCACCAAACGAGTCATAGTTTCAATGCTCTTACTGTAGACATTTCTGAAGTTTAGCATTTGCATCTATCAGCGATTAAACACAAACCGATACAAGGATATACAACAAACTTTGGCACAGGAGGAGGCTATTCGACCCATCATGCCTATACTGCACCAACCCCAAAAACACATAAGCGACTGACAAGTCTTGGCATTTAAGTGTGTTTTGTGGGGCGTAAACTGGGTGTCTCTGTCTGCTACTAGTATTTGATGATAGAAGTTATAGATTGATGAAGGATAAGCGGGTTATTACCGTCACCCTGAACAAATTACAAAAGTCCCACCAACTTCAATGAAACGTCAGGCCTGACCAGCCATTCTTGAAAGACTTGGGCCACAAACTTTTCCTGAACGACCCCAGGAAAAGGCGGGAATAAATGTAGGCCTTTTAAAAAAGTAATTGTCGTCATAGGTTATAATTCGTAAAATAATATCCTTATTAATTACACATTCTTGAGATGTTGAAAAATAAAAAAGTCAGTGTGCTTAGAGTATTGTGAGTACGTCATTCCGATAACCTTTTGAACGGCCCTCGTACATCAACTGTATCAAATAATATGCTCCTGATTAATAATACCCAAACAATAGCTAAAATTTGAACACGCAAACTTTACATTAAAATAGATTACACAAAACACTCGTTTCTCTATGACGACCAAGCCGATCACCTCCGATGTCATTGTCGCCTCTGATTGGTCGCTAAATACAGCAAATTTTAAAGAGAAAATTTGTTATGTCATGTTCCAGATAAAGAGATGCATTGAAATAGAAATCGCTTATGAATTTCATTGCAATCTCAACGAGATTTCATTGTTCTCCTAACAAGGAGCCATGAGCTTGACCACACATTAATTAAATTGATTTGTTTTGATAAACTAAAGGTGAAGAGGTTCATTTGGCAATTACTCCTGCTGAAACCATCCTGCACTTTTCATGGGTTCCACTTTCCAGAAATGTTAAACATGTGTGTGATAGTAAAGTGATTTGATGAGGCTTGTCCTTGTTCGTGAAAATTAATGGTACTTGCATTAACCAGTCATTACATTGCCATTGTTTTTTCGAGACATTCAGGCATTTTTAGCTCTCCTGGTGCATCTCAAAGCTATTAAAAGAAATCTCAGAAACGGGAAAAGGCCAACAACCCACACTGCCATAACTGCCCAACTGAGTTATTTACAGAATGACCCTCGGATACATCTTTTCCTTCCATTAGCTCAACAGATCAGAGCGGATCATGAACCATGCCCTACACAGAGAGTCAATGCTGCCAAAGCAGTTACAATGGCTAGGGTTACAATCCTCGGACAGCCCACCACTCTGACGCAGGAAGTCGTGGCAGAAATTTGGAATTTGGTCAGGGTGCCAGCGACAGCTCACTTACTCTTCACGATGGATGCCGTGGGATCTTTAACATCACCAAATAATGCTGGCAGATGGGATGCCCAGTTCAACGTCCATCTGAGGGACTGCACACATGTTGATGCATCTCCCTGCATGCAAAACACCAAGATAACAGTTTATAGATGGGATGAGATTGGAACACAAAGGTGAGCATCCATTCCTCTAAGCCATCCTAGCAGCCCTTATTACCTCAACCTAAAGCTCAAAAAACACAGCATCACTAAATGAGTAACTATCTAACTTTATCCAGCAATGTTTGTTTTTTTCATTATGCGAGTATAGACGGCACTTATAACAATGTCCATCATCATCATCATCCTTAATTCATGACCCTTTCACACACTTCATCCTTCCCTCTTGGGTGGCTTAAACTATTTTTTTTTTCGCAGTCATAGCTTTACAACTGTTCTTCACAATTGTATGAGGGAAGATGTTGTCTCGTCAATGGGTCTGCTATCAAGGATAGGTGTGATGGGTGCGCTGAAGCAATGTGCTTCGCGAATGGCCGAATTGAAGAGAATCACGCTTGAGTGGTTAGCGTGGTTTCCTCTAGTCAGAATCCAAATCCCACCTGTCGCATAAAGTGAATGTTTCACAAATTATTTCTCCCACAGGGACTAATCAGACCAGGCTTAAACGGTTGGGGCGTGCATGAGAATAATGGTGGGTTATCAGGCAACACATGCACTTAAGAAATAACAGTTGATTGAAAGGAGACACAGGACAATGAAAACGGAGAATCCGAGGTGAAAAGGCAACCATAACAATACATAAAGATAAATAAAGGCACACTCAGTAAAATGAAAGGCACTTAATACAGAAAAGAAGCGATGGAGCTACATGCACTCTTTCACTCGCGCACAAATGGGAGAAACCAGGCAAGGTATTGAAGGATACTAACGGGAAAGTCACCAAAACAAGCAAGGTGAAGGATTGCTGTGAGACCCAGGTCAGCACTCTGGCATCCGCAAAGGCAGGTTCACTCTGTGCTGATGCCACTGACCCCAGAGAAAGTGCAAGTGTCCCCAGCTTGGACCAACTCCAGCCGCCCCCAGTTCACCTTCCAAGAGCGCGAGAGAAGAGTAGTGAAGTGAAGGAGACAGAGCAAAGAGAGCGAAAAGAGAAAGAGCGAGTCTGTGTATCGCCTTGTAACACCTCCCCTGTCGCCACACCCCACACTTTGAAATGTTCTTTGCTCATCCCCTTCCATTGGCCAGTGAGGTGGTACATTCCCACCACTCTAGCAATGTCATGTCGATGGGGTGTTGTCACCAGCACTGCCCGACCCAATGACATGACACCTTGCAGTGCATCAAAGACAGTGTGCCCTCAGGTCATGGTAATGGCTGGCACTGCACCAGATGCCATATTCTACAAGCACTGGCCGCAAGGGGGGTTGAATTGACCCAACAGGAACCAGGGTGCATCCAATTTTGCCTGGGTGCCTTGACATAACTATAGACTATTTATGTCATCACAAAGCAATCGCCATGCCAATGGTTAGCCTCGCCCGGCCACAGGAGGCTTACCCTTGGACCATGATCCAATGATGGCCATATTTTTTTTGCTACCACCATATGACCTTGATCTTCAACATATAGGGATAGAATGTAAATAAAGAAAATGTGTCACCATTTACACTATATCCATAAAATTCAACGCAATGAAGATCAGAGGAAAATTATTCAACTTATGATAAAAATGTGATTTTTGTTAATTAGGTCACAATCCGAAAAAGTAGATTAATGACACTCATCAAATACTAGGTGCACTACTTCAATGGAGGTCCACTATTATGATGCAAGAACATATTGGAAAATGTGTTATTTTGTTTCAGACTGCCATTTGACCTTGACGTTTAATTTTGAGGGGCATGATGTATATAAAGTGAAAATGCAACTTGCTCTAAGCTATCTAGAGAGCTCAACTTTCTTCCGATCAGACAAACCATCGTCGAGCTTTGGTCAAAAATGTTAAAATGACAATAATTGGTTCATGACCTGAAATTAGGTCAAGGTCAAATTGTATGTCATCCCCACATAGTTTGTATTCACATGATTGAAGCAAAATTTCATTCCAAAAGTCCTCAGACAATGGCAGAAAAAAAGGGAGAAAGACAAATGGTGGTGTCGTACTCCTCAGGGTGTAAGACTGAGACCTTTAACTTGGAAGGGTACGATGTAAATTAAGTGTAAATGCGACTTACTCTATGCTATCTACAGAGAGCAATTTTGTTCTGATCAGCCAAACCTTAGACGAGTTATGGTGAAAAATGTCAAAATGTCTCTAATTAGGTCAGGACCTGAAAATTAAGTCATGGTCAAGAAAACTTATGTCAACGTCGCATAATTTCTATTCATATTGTTGATGCAAATTTTTGGAAATTAGGAGTGCAGGAAGAAGTAAAAAAAGAAAAAACCTAAATGTTGTTTTAGTACTCCTCATGGTCGAAGAACCTCTGGGGTACCAATACAATTGGGGGCACTAAATGTAGACAAAAAAACCCCTACAACAGCTATAAGCCTCGCCCTGTCCTATAGGCAGAGGCTTAATTACACCTTCCTCTCTAATGCCTCTATACACTGTTATTACACCTTCCTATCTAATATGTCCACGGACCCCCATGGAATGTTATTCAGTGGAGTGACATTGGGGATAAGCTATCAATGTCTTTAAAATACTCCAAAGCTCAGCATCTCAAACATCTGACAGTCTGGCATGCACTGGCCTTTTCATGGTGGAGTTATTCTCACTAATGAGTGTAGAGGTCAAAGGTGACCCATGGGCACCTTAAAATCAAGTGTTTCTGATAGTGGGGCTCATTAGCCTTGGTAGGCAACTCATCTCAGGGAAGGAAACTCTGAATCCAAATAAGCCGCTGGCTTGCGGTTCAGGTTTTGAAACCAAAGGCTAAGGGTGTAATGGGGTAAAGGCAGCAATTATTTATAAAGGAGGTGGCTTTTGCATTTATTAACCCATGAGCCACCCTTAGGCAAGGTGTCCAATTCAGCACATGTTGCCAATAATGGCTGCATGGCCTTGACGTTTGGTGGAGGATTATCTTATGGAGAACAATGCTGAGGATCACCCATCTGGAATAGACATTGCCCAGAAGAACAGCCCACTCCACAACTGAGTCACTCCCATATTCATGAGACAACATACAAAACTGAAGCTGTACATATTTTATGTTTAGGTGGTTGTATACCTAATATGACATGCATTTATATTGGTCCTATATTTATTTTTTAATATATTTTCATTATATAATATGATTTCATTGTAATTCAAATTGGCGTGCAGTTAGTGAGGAAAGATGCACTCCTTCCTCCTCTGACCTATATGCATTCTCCTTAGTCCATTTTTCTCAACATTTTTCATTTGAAATTGCATGCCATAGCGTCAACCAAAGAGCCCTTTGGCGTGAATGTTAAGGATAATGAGAATATAATCAGGAGAGAGGAGGTTATATGAGAACGATGGGTTGGAGGTGGGGATGCTTTAAAATTACTACGTGGGTTGAGTTACAGTAAGCTAATGAATAATACAGACCATATGTAAGTTATATTAATAATAATAACCGAGCATCAATTTCAAGCACAATGACGTCACATAACCGTCGCTCGCTACCTGCAGTCAATTCCTTATGCGCGCTTTTGGCAAAGTGAGTGATGACACCTTTGTAACATGAGAAACTCATTTTGTTCAAATGCTTATGACTGAGCCACTAGATGTGGCTTTTTTAATCAGCACATTTTGTAATGTGTTGTCAACAGGCTTGGCACACACTGAACCTAATGCAATAACCCATTTCCTTAATGGGGAAAACAGAAGGTTTCAGTTTTGGAGTAAGAACTTTGATTTTAATACTTACTAATCATTTTTAAGGCAATGTGCTTTTCTGATTTGAGTGCAATAATTCAGCTACCACTATTACATCATTTAATAACTTAGGGTTTCAAAAGAACATCCATCTTCCATAAAAACACAAGTGGAGAATATTACAGTATTTTACAGCACGACTGATGGTGAGCAGTCTTGTTTATTTAAATAGATGTTACAATATTAATACAGCGGATGCTGCTTTCGTATTTACACCATCAATAACAGAGAATTTGTAAGTTTCATGAAATACAATTATCAATCCAGCGATTTTTTGAGTTATAGAATCCAAACTTGGCTCACATGCAGGTTTTAATTGATTTCCTTTGATTAATAATCAGTTATAAAACCAGAATGTAGAAATGGAGATTTTCACTGGTTCTTGCTGGAGACTGATGCGATGAATGTCATGTGAATTACTTACAGAGTAACAGTGCACTACAGCGATATAATTGACAGTCTTGTGCATCCATATGCCTGGTGTTGGCTTAATGGTTAGGGTGGCAGGCTATGGATCCCAGGGGCCTGAGTTCAAATCCCACTCATCCGTTGAATTAACACCAGGTGGGGTTAACTCGGCCTGTCATCCTTCCGAGGTTGGCAAAATAAGTGCCAGCATGCTGGTATATTGTGTCGGAGTGGCGACCCATTCAGGATTGTGCCCAATTGGCAAGAAGACTGCTTAAGCAGCACCAATGCTCTGCACAGAGTATGGTCCCAATCTCCTCCTCCTCCTCCTCCTCCTTGTGCATCCTACTCTGTGCCATGCTACTGCTCACTGCATGTTCATTGACTGTGCAATTTGGATCAAACTGTAAAGGAACACCAAACAAATAATCTACACACTTGGGGGTGTTTATAGTCAATATACTTGAAGGTGTTCTCATTTTAGTGAACCTCAACAAGTTATTCTGAGACTGAACTGCATGGAAATTGAAGGAAAGAGGTAGAAGAATTCTTTAAAATTTACCAAATAAAGAGTTATGAAAGCACAAAGCGGGAGGTTCCACAATTATTTTGAAAATAGGTTTGAATTATTTTTTTTGTATACAATGTTGAGGCTCATATGAGAGCAAAACACAGAACATACAACAAGGAGAGCAGGAGACAAGAGGGGTGGGAGAGGGAAGAACAAAGCAGTGGGGAACAGACACATTAGAAGATCTGTGGAAGGGAGAGAGATGGGGTGGGGTATACAGGGTAAACAAGATGGCACTACAGGGACTTTCAGGAAGGAAAGCAGGGAATTTGAAGGAGGTGGGTTTGGGGTGGACTAACATGGGTAGAAAAGATCGTGGTTTTGGATGGGGGAAGATAATAGATGGTGGTGAACAGGTATTTTTAAGACCTGGAGGGAAGATTACAATTGAATAGAATGTGGGAGTTTGTTTCAAAGGTGGGCGAAAAAAAAGAGGAATGAAAGAGCGAAGGTGAGCAGTGATTCTTGATTTTGGTAGTTTTGCCAAAAGGGGGATGCTGGAGGCCCTTGAGCACCCTGCAAAAATATGGGGGGGGGCACATCACAGACAGAGTGGGGGAGGGCCGAGGCCGGAGAGGAGATGGTAGAAGACAGAAAGACCACCGACCTGTCTGCGTGAGTGAGAGACCCAAAGACTCAGCCCCATCACGGGAGATAGCAATGATCCTAAATGCCTTGGTTTCCATAGCGTGAAGCCGAGAAAGTTGAGAGGCAGGAGCACCAGCCCAGATGGGAAAGCAGTACTCCATCAGGCTGCAGATGAAAGCTTTTCATGATGTCAGGAGCTCAGGTGTGCCAAGGAAGGACTTTGAAAGACTTTCTTCAACTATAATTTCAGAGACTGACACTCATGTCATATGTGAAAAATAACAATAAGAGCACAAGTTGCTCATTTGAAGAAATAATCATGATCGTCATCATCAACCTATCATAACCTAATCAAACAGAAGACCAAATACTGAATTGGAGTGATCAGAAGGAACCCAAAAAAATAAAGAGCAAAGATAGCATCATTAGGAGGAACCTGGATAGGATTCTGATTTAGCCACAACTCCACAACCCTCAAACCCATCCAAGTGTAGCCAAGTGAGCCTTAAAGAAAAAAACAAATTTCTGCAATAATTCACTTCTCCTAAACAGATATAGATAAAGAAAGAAAAATAAAGATGAGAGAGATCAAAGAAAAGAAAAAGCAAGAATTATAATGAATAAAGAGAAATGTGAAAGGAACAAAGAACAAATATGTTGGGAAGAATCCAGATAGATAGATTTCAACAGTTACTCCCCAGGCTCAAACGCAGCAACATGTACAAGCTACCAGAGGTTCATCAGTGGGGAAGCACAGTCCACACAGCATCAGGATACGGCACAAACATATAATGAAGCAGAAGACCAAATACTGCATTGGAGTCATCAGAAGGAACCCAAATAAGTCAAGAGCAAAGGTAGAGACATCAGTAGAACACAGATAAGATTCATCAGGAGGAATCTAAAAGAGGCGTCGGTGCTACCAAAGTCTCTTGGCAAGGATTATGTTGGGCCCGACGTGTCCTCCAGTTTAACATCCTTCCCATGACCATTTCACATTGATTCATTGCCCTGTATGCGAAACACACGTATGGCATTTTATAGCTGGCCTGAGATTCAAACCTATGCCAGATAGCTCATAGGCAAGTATGCATACCTCGAAGCTATCCTGATAAACATTTGTAAGAACTAAGCAGCTGAAAACAGAGAATTATAGTTGTTTTCTTCTCATTTTATTTTTTGAAGATGCAAAACACCAAACATACCATGAGTAATTTTCATAAATCTTTACACCCTTACAATGACAATTGTAAACTTGTAAAGGCAATTAAAAAAAAAATCAAATCAGATTGAAAAGTAAGTTTATGATAGTTGTTTCCTGGACTGAATTGCAAAGAACTCTTAAAGTGCAACAGATGAATTGACATTACTTACAGAATTGAGTGCGCACAAATACAAGAAATCATGGAGAATGCATTGACAGAATTTGCAGATTTTTTCACCAGATGGTGCCACGTACGCTTGTGTGACGGAATGCTAAAACACGCATTCATTTATATTTTATAGAAATGCCCCGCCCCCAAATTTCAAGTTTTTCTTTCCTGAGAATTTGCTTCTGTATCCATATTGTCCACACCCTGCATCTTCCCCTACCCTTCATTCTTACCTGCATCCTCGGTCGATTTCATCCCTCAGCCCTACTGGTGGCATTTTCCCCTTCCTTCTGATGTTCCTTTTGTTCTGTTGCTTCCTATGTTCTAGCTCTTCCATGAGCCTTGACTTTGTCCACAAAAAACAACAACAAAAAACTG
>NC_140961.1:110055522-110063022 GCF_056783735.1 Eptatretus burgeri | reverse complement strand
TACAAATATACACCAATTTCACGATTCCCATTAGTAGCTACAGTCCTAAAACGTGATTGCCAAAGACATTCTCCTTTAGAACCAACATTATATCTATTGCATGATTAGTGTTATACACAAAGGCCAATACAATATTATGGCCCAAGAGAACGATTATGGGGTGGTTAAAAGTTTGTTCGTTTCACACAAGCAATCCACACTCACAGCGTGCCTTTTCACATTCGTGTGTAAGCGGCAATGCTCTTCTGCAAAACTGAACACTAAAATGTTTCATAATCTTTTCAGAGTCACCTTGATAACAACATCACACAAAAAACAAAAACAACAGTTAAACTAGATGAGCGAGAACACCAGGATATATCATAAATCAATGGTTCACTTGTACTGTATGTAAGCTACTGCTCAATGTTGGAATAATTTACGAGATCTACATCACTTCCACAAGTCAGCCAATGAGTGGCAATTACAGTAAGTTAAAAAGCACTAAAATGCTGATTGGAGCTTCAATACTTCATTTTTTTGTTTATGACATGAATTGAAACATAAAGGTTTCATAATACATATTCCCATTGATTTCCTTCAATAAGAATTTTTTTTTGAAAATCATGCCATGTGAGCTTAAATACCAGACCCAACCAGACTTGGTGGCATAATGGTTTGATCACCCACTCTGAGGCTGGGAGGTCGGTGGTTTGAACCCCACTCTGACCAAGTCACATCCAAGACTCAAAACAGTAGGTGTTGATTCCCTGTTTGATGCTCAGCATTCAAAAAGGATAGATGACAAACACTCATAATTTGGCAACCATTGCAGCAGCGTATTGCGTGTAATGGCCTGCATTGAAGTTCCTTGTAAGGGAAATCTCAATGCAGTATTCACATTTATGGGCATTGGAAAAGGATTGGTATGTTCTCTCTCTCTCTCTCTCTCTCTCTCTCTCTCTCTCTCTCTCTCTCTCTCTCTCTCTCTCTCTCTCTCTCTCTCTCTCTCTCTCTCTCTCTCTCTCTCTCTCTCTCTCTCTCTCTCTCTCTCTCTCTCTCTCTCTCTCTCTCTCTCTCTCTCTCTCTCTCCAAAGTAAACCTGTAGCAGTTAGATATCTGGAGGTGCAGCATGGTCCCAGAGGTTCAATTGACTATCTCAGTGGAAAGGGTACACAATAGTTCTGATGGTTCCAATGACCCACTGGCTACGAGCCAATTGCAAGATCGGATGAGGAGATTTAGCTCTTGCAATCACTCATCTCACATGGGGATCAGGTGTGCAAAAAGCAATGAGCTGGCCGGTCGGTTGCAAAAATAATCTACTTTATTCAATGATGCCCATGCTGTATAATCCCAATAATAAATGGTACCAATTCAATTGCCAATCTTGTACCAGTTCCTAAGCTTAAAATATTGCATTTTAATTATTTCAGAATAACAAGGGTTGCTTATGAACCAAGCAGTGCATGTATTATATTCTTTCTGTGCCTGCAATCACAATCCTAAGAAAAAACTGTGCAGAGGTTTCTCTCTGCTAGGAAAAGAGATGCGTTGTTAACAGAACAACGACGACGACGATGACAAAGACAATGACAAAAAAAGGAATTTATTTTGTGAGCTTCATGCATTATCATACTCGCAGTAACTCTTGGCCATAATACACAGATCGCAGATGTGGACGGAATCCGAGAATCGGTCGGGCCAATGAGGGGGACAAAATGGGAAAACTTCGCACAGTTTCTCCAGCACATTGCATCAGAATGTCAGGTTCCAGGCAATGGCTTCCACAAGCATGTAAAAGCATGCATGGGTCAGTTGACATGAGTCAGCAAGGTATGGGCAGCAAAGCCAATAGTTCTGACATAGTTCCTGGTGGGAAGGACACATGTGGTTCCAATAGTCTCACTCAGATCTCGTCCCAGTACTGCTCGATCATGTCGATAAATTCAAGCAGCTGCAGTGAGTGTCCGCAGATGTCTCTGTGCACTAATTATGGATGGTGGAACAAGAGCAGTCTCAATTCACTTATGTGTTGTCTTCTGCATGTTTTTCTTTCAAAACATTATCTTAACAAATTCGCTCTTTCAAGTTAACTGCATCAGCACTCTCACTTCTGGGATCCAGACTAGCTTCAAAGGTGTAGCACTGTTGTCCCTGTCTCCAGTTTTACCAGTTGTCAGGTTACCATCATGGACCATCAATGAGTATTTTCCAAAGGATGCAAGAGTTCACTAACACTGCCAGGTCAGGTAAGGTATGGGAGCATGTGCCGGAGAAGTGTAACGATGCGTCCACTTTCTGCTGGTATGACAGGGGCATCCATCTAGCCATCCCCCAGGCAAATGCCTGACGCATCCCCATCTCCTTGAGATGCAGATCAACCTGCTTCAACCATGAAGAATGCATTTGGCCCATTGGCCTACTCCACTCACGAGGCTCCATCGCTGAGAGAATCTGTTGAGCAACATCAGCATCAGGAAAATGAGCCACATGTCCAGACAGCCACAGCTGACGCTCATGGAATATGCAGGTAACAAATCTCATTGGAGTCTCTCTCAGCAACCGCTCGTTGGATAAAAAAATCCGACCAGCAATAGCTGACATAGTTCCTGATGGGAAGGATTCTCCGAAAAGACCAGGAATCAAAGGAATTCAGTCTCCATCTCAGATCCCTGGTCAGAGTCCAAGTCTCACATCCATAGAAAAATACTGGAAGCACTAATGATCTGAAGACTCAGACTTTCGTCCTCCTGCACAGGTGCCAACAGCACCACACCCCATGACCGAGTGAATCCATGACTCCCCAGGCCCGACCAAGACATCTACTGACCTCTGCCTCACAGCCAGCAGAGACATTAATATCACTGCCAAGGGAAGTGAATCTCTCCGTGACCTCAACATCCTCACCACAAACAGGTACAGACAAATAACAGCATCCAAGATGTCATTGAAAGTCTGGATCTTAGTTTTGACCCAGGAAATCCATAATCCCAGTGGCTCTGAACCCTCATTCAGCACTTCAAAGGTCCCCAAAAGGATATCCAGAATCTCTGCAAGGATGACTGCATCATCTGCGAAATCAATGTCAGAGATCTTTACATCCCCAAATGATGCACTTGATCTCTCCGACATCCTCCCCAGGATCCAGTCCACACAAGTGCTGAAAAGTGTGGGGGCCAGTAAACTCCCCCTGACGAACTCCAGCAACAACAGGAAATAAGTCGGAGATGGTATCACCACATCTCATGCACTCTGAGTAGCAGAATATAGTTCAGACATCAGATTGATCAGTTTTGGAGGCACCCCACGAATACCTAGATTCCTACAGAGGGCATCCCAATTCACTGAATCGAATGCTTTTCAGAGATCAACATAGGCTGCAAGCAGCCCCTGTCGAAACTCTCATCTGTGTTTGGTGAGGACCCGAAGGGAAAGGATATGGTCAATTGTTGACCACTTTGGTGGTGTAAAGCCTGACTGCCCTGGGTGCTGGTGCTCAAGGAGGTGGTGGCAAACCCCATCAAGAATTATCCAAGCAAAGACTTTGCCCGGCACTGAGAGCAGCATCACCCCTCGCTAGTTGTTGCAGTCCTGGAGATCACCCTTCCTTTTCCAAAGAGGGACAACAAGACCCCTGCTCAAGTCAGTTGGGATGATGCCTGTGATCCAGACAGAGCACAGAACTGCATGCAATGACATGAGTACAGCATTTCCACCAGCCTTGAGAAGTTCAGCATGGATGCTACAGATCCCAGGAGCTTTATCACATTTCAACCTGTTCACTGCAACCTGTGTTTCCACAACCAAAGGTGAATCACAGTTGATTGGTTGGACAACAAGAGGGATAGTAACACCCCTGACATCCAACTCAACAGCTATTGGATCAGCCTGGTACAGCCGCTCAAAGTAAATGGCCCAGCAGGCCTTCGCTTCGGTCTCCTCTGTCAAGAGCCCACAACCCTCTGATCTAACTGCAGTACACCGAGGCAGGGATTAGAGGAACGCAATGCACAAATTCCCCTGTAAGCAGAACAAGAATCAGCTGAGCACAGGTGATGCTCTACTCCCTCACAGATTCCTTGCACATATGCCTCATTGTCCATAGTCAGTGCACATTCAATTTTATGCCTCAACTCCCTGAACAATTCAGCTCTGCCATTAAGCTTGGCCCTGCAACTCTAGTCAATGATATACAGTGTCCCTTGAGAGACAAAATTCTTCTTCACCCTCCGGTGAGTTCCAAGACATCCACTGGCAACATCAAGGATGGTGGTCTTGAAGGCACTCCACAACTCTGCAGGATTCCCCAAAGCACCTACATCCCCCAAATCCCAACTCAGCCTGTTTGCAAACTCCTCAGCGACCCTCTTATCCTTGAGCTTGCCAACATGCAGCCTAGGCTGGGATGGTACCATTCTCCTTGATTTAAGCTGCAACTTCAGAGTTGCTACCACAAGCCTGTGGTTGTTTTGAGGAACTGAGCACTCTGGTAAAACCTGCCATTCTGGATCATCCTCAAATGACCATTCACAAGCACATGGTCGATCTCTGCCGCACCACCAATGAAGGAACACCAAGTTCTGCAATGAGTCTGTGGGCACTGAAACCATGAACCAGCCACCCAAAGTCCATGACTTCTGGCAAAGTCAAGGAACTTTGTGATTTTCTGGTTCACAGTTCCAGATGCAAGGGGACAAACACATGTCTCACAACCATCCCTGTCATTTCCAGGCAATGCATTGAAATCCCCCAAGACTAGAAGAGGATCTCACCTGGGGCACTGACCAGGCACAGCCTCGAGCATGAAATAGAATGCGTCCTTCATGATGAGAGTACTCTCCTCATTTGGAGCATATATACCGAGACCAGGGAAACGACACCCAAAGAGTGACGAATCCTTCATCACATAATACGCTCGTTGATTGGTGTTGCCTCAATTATCATTGGAGTCAACTTATTGGACACACATACAGCAACTCCTTGGACATGGGAACCATCAGAGTGACCAGACCAATAGTAAGTGTAACAACCGCCATGGTGTCGCAACGATCCTGTCTCCGAACCTCAGAGAGTTCTTCAATACCGATGTTCAAACGCTTGAGATCAGATGAAAACAGAAACAGGTGATCATCATCTCTTTGGAATAGGACATTCCAGGCACCCACCCGAAGGGACTGCCTTGGGTTAACCCAAGGAGAGCGCGGTCTGGTGGATGACACCTCAGCACCATCCAGACACACACTACCGCAATCTGACCCAGGAAGGTTTCTCCATGGTTTTCTTCCTATCATCAAAGAGTGGATGCCGAAGGCTTTGCCCCAATTGAATCATCCGGTGAGCTGCCATGCGAAGGGGAGCCACACAGGATGTTCTCCCACAAAGTGGGTTTTCAGATTTTTTCCCCGTTTTTCTTCTGTATTGTTTAGTGAAGGGTTTTACGATGGCCGAAGTGCAAATCCTGACACCAACCTCTTGATAAAAAGTAACCCAACTGCAGGAGGAAGTCCGCAGACACAGTTGGGCACTAGATATGGGTGGCCATTAGCTCACAAAGTGCTCCTCCACCCTTTGACAGGTTTTGTTTTTAATCCTCCTGGGTGTCCATATCCATAAACCCTCCTCACCAAGAAACCTTATGAGGGAGAGGGTTTAGTCGCCAGCAACTCAACCATGAAACAGGTTAGTCCAGGTTTACATCGTACCTGACCTGACATAGTACCTGAGTATCAACCCACTAATATATATATATATATATATATATATATATATATATATATATATATATATATATATATATATATATATATATATATATGTATCAGGTCGTAGTTCTAATCTGAACTGACCTGACAACTGCACACTCCCACAAAAATACCGCATACTAAATCAATAAATCAATAAATCAACACACTCCCACAATATCTAACTCCCTTTGTTTGAAGCAGCACTCTTCATTAAAATCAGTGAAGGCAGTTGGAAATTATGTCATTCTGATTCATGCCCAAGCAGCAGTTCAGTTCTCATTAAAATTATGAATGGCAGTTTAAGGCTCATTTTAACCAGCAGCATGATTCAAGAATTCAAGAAAACAGAAGATCAGCCAAATGAGGCTTCATGAAGTTTAAATAGAACTGTAATATTTACAAAAGTTGGAATGTGTAAGTTAAAGGCATTTCTGTTTGGCAAAGTGATTCATTATTGTGTTAAAGTTCAAAGTACAGATTGAAGAGACTTTCAATTGAAAGTGCTCCATGACCTATTAGTCCATCTTGGGCAGTGGTGGAATGCATATTTTTTTTATATCGCTTTCAACATGAAAATGATGGTTCCCCTTCTGTGATGGTGACTGCAAATGTGCAAAAAAATGTGTGGGGCTACATAGAATTTTGGGAAGAATACCTGAAACTCGAACCTGTGCATTTTGTTAGATGATCCAAAGAAAGAGGCGCGTTATTTGTCACCAAAATTAGCTTTGTGAATGACCTTTGGACGAGTAATTTCTTCCAGATATTCTTCTGAGACATTTCCTTTGTGCTGTGCAGAAAACATGGTTTTGGTTTGCAGTTCATTTCTTTGAAAATTCCAAGTACCCTATTTCAAAAGAAACCATAAAGACATTAATTTCAGTGGCTGCTTTTTATCTTGCAGTGAGCTCAGTGTTCATTGAATCGATGATTCTGGAGAAGACATTTCACCGAAACTGCAGTTTCACCACCTTCTCTCCTGTCTAAAGTGTCTTTCTCAGGTTCCATATCTATGTCATTGTTTCTTTCCAAGCATTTATCAAGCATATGTTACTCAGTATTGCTGTACTTGTGACTGGTGCTTATTTCTTGCTCTGGAAGGCTCTCAAAGTTTTTTTTTTTCCCAACTCAATGTGTTTGATCATTCGATCACAATGGCACAGTGGCCCATAAAAGTATTCAGTCCTCTAAAAAGTTTTCACATTTTTATGTCAACTGAGATTATTTCACGATGCTTTCAATTCAAACTTAACACACACCATTTTCACAAACTACTCCAAAGTGAAAAAGCACAGAAAGAGCTGAAGGTGCAAAACCAGAAAGGAGGTGGACGAAGACAGAGGGATAGATGTATTTATATATATATATATATATATAATATACTCACACATATATATATATATGTATATATATATATATATATATATATATATATATATATATATATATATATATATATATATATATATATATATATATATATATATATATATATATCTTCTTCTTCTTTCGGCTGCTCCCTTTAGGAGTCGCCACAGAGGATCATCTGTATGATCCGCATGGTGATTTGGCACATGTTTTACGCCGGATGCCCTTCCCGACGCAACCCTGGTCGCCTCTTACGACACAGGGATATGGTACACCTATTTTAACTGGGGTATACACCGGCCCAGTACACTGGTACTCATTTCGCCGACCTCGGAAGGATGACAGGCTGAGTCAACCCCCTGGTGTTTTAATTCAGTGGCCCAACGGGGCTTGAACTCAGGACCTT
>NC_140961.1:110005522-110050522 GCF_056783735.1 Eptatretus burgeri | reverse complement strand
TGCGTCTGCCTACTGGCATTCTCCTTCACAAGCACACAGTCCAGTGCATTGCAGATTAGCCTTCTTGCATTTGCAGCGGTTTCTACAGCCTTTTTTGCAGCCACACGACACCAGCTCGAAGCAGCTTTTTGATGCCTCAGGGAGTGTGGTCCTGAGCGGTTCTTGGGACCCATCCTCTGTTTGCCGCCAGCCCCAGCTTGTTGGTGATGGAAGCACGGGTTGAGGGACCAAGACCTGCCCCCAGACATAGCCACCCTGGAAGACTGATCTCTTCACATGCTGTTCCAAAGCATCGTAGGTAGGTGGGATGCGCTGGATGGAGTTCCTCTTGGCAAAGTTTCTTTCTGGCCTCGTTGATGTCGGTATATGGACTGGTGCGGTCATAGAGGAGCACCACAAACCTTTCAATGCAGTGCATTGTGTCATCCTGGATGTTGACTGGCATGGTGGTCAGGGTCACAAGAGAATCTGTCAGTTCTGGAAACGAGTTCCATGTGGTCCAGGCAGATTTCTTCCCATGCCCCACGAATGCTGATACCGTATCACATCTGGTCATGGTGTGGAAGACAGGGAGGGCACGTGCCTTCTGTGCACTGAGGGAGACAGCTATTTCATGGGCAGGGATGTAGCGGTAGTTCTTGCCTGTCCCAAAGGCAATCCAAAGTTCATCCACGCATGGTAGTGCCTGGACTACCATCACCGCCAAGACTATGATGTCAGTGTCTACGGTTCGAACTTGAATCCGACGGTGGTCATGTTCTGCAGCATGGGCCACATTTAGCATGATTAGAGTGTCCGCCTCTTCTTGACCCAATGGAGCCAGAGAACATTCATCTTCCTGCCTTGGAAGGCAGATGACTGCTTCACCATCAGTGATTACCAGCTCCTTTGCCTCGTCATGGAAGGACTGCACCAGCACATTGGACAGGAAAGTAAAGAGCTCCACCTTGTTTACATCGACATGTAGGAATCTCTGCCAGTTTCCTGGTATGGCTGCGGTGCTCACCACGCGCCGTCGTACCCCTTTTCCTCATTTCTCCCTTGTCGCCGTCTTCAAGGAGCCATCTTTGTAGCTAGCCCAAACGAGGTTGAGACGTGAAGCACGACGCAGCTGCCCCTCGACGTATGGGATGAAGACTTGGTGGGCATATTCTTCACATGTTTTGGCAGTGCCAGGCTTCGACATATGCATGATGACGGCGCTGTCAAGGACAACAGAAGTGACAGCAGGTGCATCAGACTGAGCTTCAGCAACGCCTTCAAGGCACACCAGCAAGTCGCTTTTGCTTGTTACCACACTAATACTACTTCCTACTACACCAATATTACCAATTACAACACCACTTCCACCACTACCACCACCACAACAAAATACTTCTGAACCTGTCACTGATGCTGTGTGCGAAAATGGATTTTCCCATAAAAATGACCATTTTTCCCCAATACAATGGTTGGAAATATAAGAAATCAACACAAATGACATTTGTATTGGTTTCCTTTGTAAATGCACATCACATGGAGTATTCATCACCTCTGAGAAACTTACAAAGAGAATAACAATGACAGATATCCCATGTTGTTAAAGTATAACGGTGGCCATTTTGGAAAATGGCCACCAAAGCTGACCAAGGCAAAATCTCGAGTGGCTCGATATCCAGAATTGTTCAGAATACATTAGTCAACATATGTACCAATTTTGGTGCTTTTATGAAAAGTCGAACAATTGGTTTGCTATGCTGCAGTACTATAGGCAATAATCGGGAAGGGAGAAACAGAGCAGAGTTATCACGAATAAGAAATGTAATTCACAATGTACAAGGCACTTAACAATTCTACTTGCAGACGGGGCTCACGGACACACACACACACACACACACACACACACACACACACACACACACACACACACACACACACACAATAAAATAGACCGAGTGGGTCTTTATTCGGTAGAGCCGGCCGGGGTACCGTCCCGCTTCGTGCGGTCACACCAACTCCAAACAACCACGGTGGGACTCGAACCCACGACCCAAAGTCCACGGTCCACGTCCCTGGCTGCTCCGCCGCCACTACCACGAGAAGCCACTGCAAAGGGCCGCAGATGACGACCGAGACCAAGCCACCACGACCACAGACGAAGCCAATTGCCACCAAGACTGCAGACGAAGCCAATCGCCACCAAGACTGCAGACTCTCTCACAACGATCAACCCTCTCCTCTCTTGAGGTGGAAGCGATTTATTTTTCCTCTCACTCGCCTCCTAATTGGATGGTCGTCTCGAGGGGTGTGTCGAGGCGTCTCGGAAGCCCGCCTCACGAAGAGGCTCTGTCATAGCTTTAGGCACGCTGGCCTCACATTGGCTCGGGTGCGCGTGCGATGCTCGCCCTTCGCTTGTTGGCTGGAGGAAACGTCCCATGCCCTTCCTTGGAGTGGAGCCTCAATCTGAGGCGATGGAGGCTCCGCCCACGCCTTCAGCCAAAAACATGTGGGCAATGGCGACTGGGTTGAGTGAGGGACGGTGCCGTGGTTGTTGTTATTGATAAAAACCTGACTATAAAATAACTCACAGCGCACATACGAAATTCGCATTACACAGAAGGACGGGACCCTGACTATCAGGGCTGGATTTATGTGTTGCGGAGCCCTGGGCCCTAGAAGTACGCGGGGCCCTCTCAGGGCCGCAGCCATTTTTACTTCATATATGCTGATAAAAGTATTCATATATAAATGCACCAACCTCGGATGGGCAAAAGAAAAAAACCACGGTTTATGTGTAAAAACATGTATTTCAGAAACTACGAGTAACAAAAGTTTATATACAAGAAACACCACTATGGATGAAAACAACGGAACAGAGAAAATAATCGCAAAACCAAAACGTGATGGTATCATCTCAAATCTCAATGTAGAAAGCTTTTTTGTCGTTTTTGCAGATATGATTGCATTATTGCACACTTTGGGGTTATTGCTACAATATATTTGCGAGATGTTAAAAACCTACAGAATCTTTAAGCTTCTTCCTGGCTTTGATTCGCGCAAAGTTCTCGATTGTTTCGCGTGTGCTTACTCTCCTGAATAGTTCGTGTTCAGCACTCAGTATGGCCAGCGATGCCAAACGATCTTGGCCGATCGTACTATGCAGATAGTTCTTGATCCTTTTCAATTTTGAGAATGATCGTTCTCCCGTACAGTTCGTGACAAACATTGACAGGTACTGTATACCCACAAAGCTATCTCCACGTTGGCGAACACTGCCACCATATCGAAGTTGTGGATTGTGGCAAACATAGTAGTTTCAAACAATTTTTCCGAGTCTTCTGTCTGCATCGTCTTGAGAAATGCCTGGAAATGTACAATTTCCGAAACCAGAGAAGGTTCCAGGTCATTCAGGTAACTCTTGACCAGGTCTGCAGCAGAGTCATGGAGCTTATCCGTCTGCATGGTCGTTATTTCTGAAAAGAATGAGAAACGTTGACGAGTGTTCCATATTCCTTGAGGTGATCTCCTAGTGACGTTGTTAGCTGATCAATGATGGGTATGTAGGATGTGGTCCTGAATCTCTCGCTGGGCGGTAACTGGGTGTCATCAGCGCTGTCAACTTCATCATGATAGCAGATGAGTCGCCTTCAGAATAGCAGATACCTCATTTTTGGCCTCTGCGTTTAGATGTTCATCCATTGCAAGATCGTCAAGTACCATGATATTTTGCTGGAATCCATTGGCCAGTGCTTCTACAGCATCTGCACGGGCCGACCACCGTGTATCTGACAAGCACTTGACGACTGGCATGTGTTTCAGTGCATTGCGATGTTTGCGCCAATGATAGGTTGACTTCACGAGATAAACATACAGCCGTTGAACGATACCAAACAGAGTCACAGCAGCCGTGCAGCACTCAGCAGCACACATCCCGATGAGGTTGAGAGAATGAGCCATGCAAGGAACAAACTCGGCGAATTCGCAACGACTTTTTAGGTGCGCCTGGATGCCACGGTATTTTCGAGACATGTTGCTGGCATTGTCGTACGATTGACCGCGACAGTCAGAGATCGGAATTTTGTTCATTTGGAGAAAATCAAGAACTACGTCTGCGATCTCCTTTCCGGTATGATTCAGTAAGGGCACGAATGTCAAGAAACGCTCTACGGTCCCCTCTGGCAACACGTAGCAGATGGTTAGACATAGCTGGTCAGTGTGCGACACGTCTGGAGTGGAGTCCACTGATATGGAGTAATATTTGGCCCTCCAAACTTCCACTACAATGGCACTCAGAACTTTTCTACCCAACACATTGATTAGTTCGTTACATACTGTCGATGAGAGGTAGTTTACGTTACTGTTCCCTTTGTTGGCATGTTTATGGAGATGTGCCGCAAGGAAAGTGTCGTACTTGCTCAGAAGCTCCATCACTCCCAGGTAATTTCTGTTATGTACCGAACCGATCACCTCGTCGTCACCTCGGATGGGTAGACTATGTTCACATAGAAACATGAGGACATCAACGCACCGTCGTAGTGCTGTTCTGCCTCGTACTGACGAACTAGTCCAGCATTAACGCGGCCTTGCAATGATTTTCTGCTGGCCAGGCTCGACATTGCCTGTTTATGCTGATCTGAATTACTGTGTCCTTCTATCGACTCCCTCGCATGTTTCCAATCTTGGAACCCGGATGTAAACTGACTTTTAGTGTTTGACATGGGTGACATCAGACGGAAAATAAAACAGAACAGACGGCCGGTCTCTTCAGAATAGCACAGCCAACTGAGATAGATTTCTTCTCCAGATAACGTGTTTTCTACTGAACAAATTTTTTGTACAATGACGAGTTTTATTTCCATCACGGACAGCGGAGTTCTTGTAGTCACTGTCTACGTTACGACATTGTGCACTACCCTTCTCGATCCAGTAGTTTCGGAACTTCTCTGGTAGCTGGTCTGGCTAAAGGCCAATGTCTTTTTCATAATATTCAGCCGTTTCGCTGTCTACTTCTGAACCACATTCTGAAGCAGAATTGTTTGAGTTTTTATCACTGCTAGCATCAGCAGCACTGAAACAAGGAGCAGGGCCAACAGCAGATAATGCTGACGTAGTCGTAGCTATGTTTCCCTTCGCGTTGCTATCCTGTTCATTGTATAACCCGATTGTGGCTGTTGTACTCTTAAGCCAACTTGTAATTTTTGGTAGTTTGTTCCGTTCGCTTTCGGCTGCTATGCTTTCCTTCCGCTTGGCCGCACCAGACTGGTATTTTCTTCCTCGATCACGTTTACGTTCCACCATGGCTCAACCAGGTCCACACAAAGGCAGTTTCTACAATAGAAAGCAATATTTCAGCAGTTGACACCTAACACACCTTAATAATAATAATAATAATAATAATAATAATAATAATAATAATAATAATAATAATCGAGATATATTAACGTGGATTGATAAGTAGCCGCAGGCTTGTCGAGTATCTCTCCACAGCTCAGATTATTATTGCGAGGTGTGTCTGTCTGGTGGAGGAAACCGGAGAACCCAGAGGAAACCACCGTGTCTCGGCCATGACACATGCTTTACATATGCCACCAGTAGGATTTGAACCCACTCTGCCAAATCCACATCGAGGTGACCAGCCAGCTACCTTACCACTCTGCCACCAAGACACACCTTATAAATATCATAAAATATTATCCGGTGTGTAAACTTGAATTACACAATTATAGTATAACCACCCCAGCAGTACGCCTGTGCAGTACATAGCAAACATAGATTCAGGGCGGGCATGTCATTTTGCAAAAATGAAATCGAGACGGCCACAGCTTTCTGGGATTGGGAAAACCCTCACTTTTTTCGTGTGACCTATTTCTGTGGTAGAATTTAAGATTGCGCTCTTATGATCAGTGGAAAGGAAAAAAAAGTAAGTTCAAAGAGGTAAAATAAATGATAAACATAACCAAACAGATGCCAAGTTAAGGCCCGGTCACACCTTGACGTTTTAGCCAGCGATGGCAACGTATTAAAATGTATGTAAAACGCTGGCTTACGTTGAACTTTTTATGTTTTTTTTTAAAGATTCGGACGTATTCATAACGATTTGGTCTTATGTATAACGCATTGGTAACGGACACAGAACGTTCCGTTGTGTTATAGATAACTTATACCAACGAATGCTGAACCTGTTGTCGGCCTACACAACCGATGCCCAACGATAGTCTAACTTAGGCATAGCGCGTTGCACGCATCGCCGACTATGTCGTGACGTAGCCTATTAAAAGGCTGACGCACAACGATTCGAATCATAACTGCCGTAGAAATGGAAATGTCAACATCGCGGTCACACCTTGGCGATCTTGCCAGCGTATGCCGACCTAAGAAAAATGTGTCTAAAACGTTGGGGTACGTCAAATACGGTATGAGTAAGTTTGGTATACGTGAGTAGAACGCTAAAGTACGCTATCATACGTCGTAGTAAGTAGAGTACGTCAAGAAATTTTAAACATGTTCAAAATTTTACGACGTACTCGGCGTATGACACACGTTCCGCATGCAATGGGGATAAGTTTTACACACGATATGTGGACGCTTACACGCGTCCACAAAGGCTACTTATAAACTACTCATAAGTCGAAACACGTCGCGCTAATGTCTTTTTTACGCGAAACTTATTTCTAACTTATGTTTGACGTGCTTTGAACCAATTCTTTACGTAGTCCCAACACACATCGACGTATGTAGACGTATTCCAATGACGTCTTCCGGTCGACAAATAAAAATAAATGAACGTGTTTCTAGCTTACAACTGCCATATAAAGACGTGTTCCCAGCGGTTTTGGGAATTGGTATATAAAAATGCTGCTCATAAAAGGGGAACCCAACAGTTTTTCGAGTCCTTTTTGAGTCGATGTCCATGTCAGCAGTAACAGTATCAGTATCATTATCAGTATTAGTATTAGTATTAGTATTAGTAGTAGTTTGTTCATGTTGGCAGTAGTAGGTGAGTGTGAGGGGGAGGGTGTGGGTTATGATGGATCGTCCTTGCGTCCGCGTGTCCACGGGTAGGAGACATCTTTTCACCATTGCTCGAAGTTCTTCGCGGCTATTTTTTTATGGGGCTTTTTCAACAATGAGCTAAAGCTTGTTTTTAGGATTAGGTCTATTCATAATGGGTTGGACAAATGCACAATGAACTAATAATGTGCATAGAGCGCTTTGATTACTTATAGATACGATATACCAACGAATAATTATCGTGAAGCCGGCGTTCACAAACTATGCCCAACGATAGCCTAACTTATCCATATCGTGCGGCAGTTTATCTTTGCCGGTGACGTAGGGTTTGCTATTCATAGGCTGCCACTCAACGATTTAAATAGCTGCATCTCCACTATTGAAAGTAGACGCTTGCGCTCAACAATTGGATTTTTTTTTACACTCAACGACTTTTAAACGGTACCACTCAGCTATTTTCATTGTTTACAATGAACGATTTAAATTGCTGTCACTCGCCTTTGTTTTTTGACGCTGGGGTTTTGAAATTTGAAGCGTTTCTTCTAAACGTGTTAAAACGCTCAAACTCGACTATTTTAAATAGACGCTGCCGATGGACAATTGGAATCATAGCTAAGCTAGACATCGAAGTGTGAACATCCTCGTCATGCTGAAGAAAAGTTTGAAGAATGCTGCAAATAAGTGTCCTGGCCGTGGCCGTGGACGCTGACGCAAGGACGATCCATTATACCGACGTCTTTCAGCCTATGAGTAACTTAAAAGTAACGTCTGTCGATGTGTGGTAACGATCACGTAACGTGCCAACATCATGTTAATCATAGGTTAGAAATAAGTTTCGGGTACGCTAAACATTACCTCGGCATGTCTCAACTTATGATTAACTTACAAGTAGCATGTGTTGACGTCTGTCAACGATCGCAGACCGTGCATACAACTTGTGGCCAGCGTAGCGGAACGTGTGAGTCATATGCCAGCATACGTCATGAAATTTCAAGCATGAAAAAATTTGAGGACAACCAAAAAGTACAACGTTTAAAGCCAGCGTACAACGACGTATGGCAGTGTTTTTCAGCGTGCTCTCAATGTTATCAAAACTTACCCATAACGTATTCAACGTGTGCCAGCGTTTTAGAAAAAAAATTCAAAAATCGGCATACGTTGGCTAAAACGTCAAGGTGTGACCGGGCCTTTAACAGGGATATTGAGTATTTGTTTCGTGATTCACTGACCATTTACACAAACGAACTCGATTTTTTTTCACAAACAAACAAAAGGGGGAAAATAGCAGAATTTCTTGTAATCTTTGCGTTTGCGCGGGGCCCCCGGGAGGCGCGGGGCCCCGGGCCATGGCCCTGTGGCCCCTGCCCTAAATCCGGCCCTGCTGACTATAAACACATACTTATCGGAATAACTGAACTGCAGGGCTGCTGTCTGTCTGTGTGCATATGGCTTCCAGATTCATTACAATATATGTGTATGTTTACATGTATATATACATATATATATATATGTATATATATATATATATATATATATATATATATATATATATATATATATATATATATATATATATATATATATATATATGAGTAGGGTAAGAATACTGATTCTGGCTCACTTTTCCCCATGTAAATGAATGGGGGATTTTCAGCGATTCATATTTTTTTCCCTAAAAATAAATCCCCTTTTTATCCCAAGGTATATTTATTTGTCTCCCCTTTTAACTTGGAGGTTGAACCTCATTGAATTGAACACCTGGGGGTTGAACAGCTCACTCATTGAACCTATAAAGATTTGTTCATTCTCAAATTCCTTCAATCGTTTAATTTTCTTTGCACAATAATCCCCATCTAAAATATTGACAAACAAAACATTTGAATCTTTATATTTTTGAAGATACCCCTTTTGTGCCATTACGAAATGATAAACTTCTCTTAATGCTCTCATCTGGCCACCTCCTGAGCCACATATCATTTTGAGATTATAGTAAATTGTTTTTTCATTGTTCAATTGATAACCATCAAAGTTTTCAGTCCATTCAAGGATATTCATTTTTTCTTTACATCCTCTAACTTACTAGTTTTTAAATTAATTCGCTTATTTGTTTTATTTACCTTTGTTTTAGTTATTTTTTCAATAAGACTTATTTGATATTTTTCACATTCATTATGTTTTCCATTTATATACCAAGACTGAGATTTTCTCCACTCTTTAGTTTGATTAATACTTGGTTTAACCATTTATATATTGTGAAAAAAAGCGGCGGTAGCCCTTAAAAAACCCTAACCCATCTTCCCATCGTTAAAACATAATCTATTTTATACACTCTATCATACAATATCCATATGGAACACAATCTATTCCATTATCTAAAATAAATCTCTTATCATCAAAGGCTCCTAATGCCTTTTTATTTACTTCTTCACTATATATGTTATGTTTATAACTTCTTATTGTATTCATTTTCCTATATTCTTCTTTCTTATTCATCAAACAATTATAATAATTTCTAAAAGTTATTGATTTCTTTATTACATATTTCTTTATTCCCTTTAACCTCTTATCAATCTGTTCACCATACTTATAAGCATATGCCTTTGCTCTCAATCCAATAAACTCACTCATTACTTTTCCACCCAACTCATCCTTAAACTTACCAATAACCTTTTCATTCTTTTTGGAAAATAACTCACTCTTCTTGCTGAAATTACTTGTATCATATACTCCAATATTTTTCTTCATATCTTCATAAACATCATCAGTTTTTATATCTAGGATAAAACTATCAGTGTCCATATACAACAGTAGGGTAAGAATACTGATTCTGGCTCACTTTTCCCCATGTAAATGAATGGGGGATTTTCAGCGATTCATAATTTTTTTCCCTAAAAATAAACCCCCCTTTTTATCCCAAGGTATATTTATTTGTCTCCCCTTTTAACTTGGAGGTTGAACCTCATTGAATTGAACACCTGGGGGTTGAACAGCTCACTCATTGAACCAATAAAGATTTGTTCATTCTCAAATTCCTTCAATAGTTTAATTTTCTTTGCACAATAATCCCCATCTAAAATATTGACAAACAAAACATTTGAATCTTTATATTTTTTAAGATACCCCATTTGTGCCATTACGAAATGATAAACTTCTCTTAATGCTCTCATCTGACCACCTCCTGAGC
This sequence comes from Eptatretus burgeri, assembly GCF_056783735.1. Lineage (NCBI taxonomy): Eukaryota > Metazoa > Chordata > Myxini > Myxiniformes > Myxinidae > Eptatretus > Eptatretus burgeri. The sequence goes on along the minus strand of NC_140961.1, from coordinate 110,040,348 downwards.
CACATATCATTTTGAGATTATAGTAAATTGTTTTTTCATTGTTCAATTGATAACCATCAAAGTTTTCAGTCCATTCAAGGATATTCATTTTTTTCTTTACATCCTCTAACTTACTAGTTTTTAAATTAATTCGCTTATTTGTTTTATTTACCTTTGTTTTAGTTATTTTTTCAATAAGACTTATTTGATATTTTTCACATTCATTATGTTTTCCATTTATATACCAAGACTGAGATTTTCTCCACTCTTTAGTTTGATTAATACTTGGTTTAACCATTTATATATTGTGAAAAAAGGCGGCGGTAGCCCTTAAAAACCCTAACCCATCTTCCCATCGTTAAAACATAATCTATTTTATACACTCTATCATACAATATCCATATGGAACACAATCTATTCCATTATCTAAAATAAATCTCTTATCATCAAAGGCTCCTAATGCCTTTTTATTTACTTCTTCACTATATATGTTATGTTTATAACTTCTTATTGTATTCATTTTCCTATATTCTTCTTTCTTATTCATCAAACAATTATAATAATTTCTAAAAGTTATTGATTTCTTTATTACATATTTCTTTATTCCCTTTAACCTCTTATCAATCTGTTCACCATACTTATAAGCATATGCCTTTGCTCTCAATCCAATAAACTCACTCATTACTTTTCCACCCAACTCATCCTTAAACTTACCAATAACCTTTTCATTCTTTTTGGAAAATAACTCACTCTTCTTGCTGAAATTACTTGTATCATATACTCCAATATTTTTCTTCATATCTTCATAAACATCATCAGTTTTTATATCTAGGATAAAACTATCAGTATCCATATACAACAATGAAACATTTTCACCATACTCTTTCTTTAAGTCATTATACAAATAATCATACATCAATATCTTTGATAAATCAAGAACTGCTGTTCCAATATAAATTGGTTTATCCATTACAATACTTTCCTTTTTCATATGAATTGCAGAAAAGTTCTCTGAAAAAACCTCTTCTCTCTCAAAACTTGGTTTATTTATCAATCTCGAAGCTTCTTTCCAAGATGTTGCGAATCTAATGTTTTGCCTGTTTCTAACATTTTCCATAGTCTTTCCAAATACAGCATTATTCATTAATTTATAAAAGTCCCCTTCAAATTTTACTTTTGTATTTGCTCTCATATCTGTATTGAATTGAATATACTTTTTCACCCAAGGACTTTGTTTAAATTTTAAAACTCTATGAATTTTAGCTACTCTCAATCCTTCTCTCAAAAACTGTTTTAAGCTTCTCTGATGCAAAACATATCCCTCTTTATCATAGAATGTTGTTAATAACTTTTCTGTTGATTTACCTTTAATATTAAAACTTTTATGATAATCACTTAACCATTCTTTCTTTGGAGTTTCTTTCTCACATGCAAAAGGAAGATCTTTATGCTTATTATGAAGATCACTCGGGTACCTCAAATCAACTTCAAAATAATAACCTTCTTCTTCGTCATTCAATTCCTCTTGAGAAGAAATAACAATATTCATCAAAGCCTTTTCATAATCCTTTTCTTCCACCCACTCTAATTTACCATAAGGCAGAGATTGAGACATTGCCCATCCATACAAATTATTAGCATCAAAATACATCAAATAATTACTATCTTTTTCACTATCATAATTTGGGAGATATTTATTATTTGCTTTCGCATATCTTTTTGAACATACTTGTGATATTCCACCTCTCTTGGACTTCTCAATCATCAAAAGCATATCAACATCACTGATTAAATCTATATCTTGTTTTGTCATTTTCAACATTGCACTCCAAGCTAAACCAGGAGCTGTGAAATAGTGGGCAGGGTCTAATCCATAACAATTTTTATTATGACAGAGTGTTCTAAAAGCCTCAAACACATCAGCTAACAATAAAACATCTGTTTTTAGATATAAATCATGATATTCTCCAAGGTTCTTTATCTTAAATATTTTCCATATTTCTTGTGCGTGTTTACATTCCTTATCACTTATCTCTTCTTCATAAAGGTTATTATAGAAACTTTCTTTTGAAGGAAGTTGTGTTTCTTTAAATCTCATAAATGAATCCATATAATCATAAGGATAAATTCCCTTACTTGTAAGAATTTTCTCTTTACTTTGAATTTCATTCCTTGTTTGAATTTCCTCTCTCGTAAGAATTCCTTCTTTAATCAGAATTTCATCTTTAATCTGAATTTCCTCTTTAGTTCGAATTTTCTTTATAATTAGAATTTCATCTTCAGTTAGAATTTCTTCATTAATTAGAGTTTCCTCTTTACTTTGAATTCTCTCTTTAATCTGAATTTCCTCTTTAGTGAGAATTTCCTCTTTTGGAAAGAATGAATTAAGATTTGGAAAAGAGTCCGTGGAGCTTAGATTTGATGCGAGGTAGGCTAGTGGTGTTCCCATAAACTTGTAAGAATCTAAAAACCTAATACGAGTTAAAGGTTTTGTGAATATCATTTTTGAAAATGAAATATACTTTTGACTTGTGTTTGTTATAGCAGAAATATTCCCTGGTGTTTTTGAAAGTTCATTTATAAATAGATGTGTATCATAGTTGGCGCTGTTGTGAAGAAAGACTGGAATAAAAGAAGGTAATTTATAATTAAGATTACAACAGGAATGAGCGGGACCTCTATATTTACCAGAAAGATGACAATGGTCTCTAACTTTAGACTCCTTAATTTCCCCCTCACAAATATGACAGATATTGTTCATTCTAAATTCTAATTTTTCTTCTTTGGTTAATTTCATCGGTTCATTTGTTTCTTTCATTAATTTAGTGAGTCTTATACAATCCTTTTCTAATCGTTTTACAAACTCTTGTGAAGCATTTTTTCCACGATAATGTTCAAGTTTGTTATACTTTTCTCCAACAGATGATTTGATATAATAACAGAAACCACAAGGAATATGTTTTTGATATTTATTTGTATATGGTTCTTTTGGATTAGGAGAAGCAGTATTTATCTTTTTAAGGATACATTCAAAATCAGCGTATATCACAAATGGGTGCATGATAGATTTATTATAATCTTCAAAATAAATCTTTTCACCAGGTTTAGGCATTGTAATTACAGCTGATTTATGATTACTACAATATTTTGAATGTTGTTCTAATCGTTCTTTTGTATGAAATGAATTAAGACATCGCTTACAAGGATATATTTTGTTTGCTGTTCTGAATACCTGAGAAGAGATTAATCTTGATAAATTATTGATGTATGTGTAATGTGAATTCTTTCCAACACTAAAATATAAAAGGTCAATGTGTGTTTCTTCATTTTTATAGTTGTTTGAAATTTTTAATATTTGAACTTTGTTTGTATCCGTTAATCCATATACATTAATAGAAAGATTATTCTTTTTCTCAAATTTAGGAATATCTGTTAGTGGCATTGGGAATTTAAAATCTTTAATGTCCAAGGTATTCTCATATTTCATATATTGTTTTACTCTTTCTGAATTACATTTTGGTGGATGTAAGTGAGCAAGAACAGACCAGAGAAAACATTTATTATCATTGTTCTTAATATTAACAACTGCCTTCTTTAGTTTTATTTCTTTTGGTAATTCAATATAAGAAGAAGCTTTAAGAGGGTTTGATTTTAGAATGTGTATATCTAAAAGATGATTTTTTAATATTGAATCCACTTCCTACCACTGTATTATCAACATCCTCCTCTTGTCTTGATAGTTCTTCATAAACCCCACTATTCAAAAAATCTTGAAATGATGTTATAAAATGAAGATCTGTTCTCATATAAGGAGTTTGTTCTTCATCTTGTCTTTTCATATTCATTTTCACTCCCATATAAAACTTTAAAGTTTTCATTTCTTTTAATGTCTTTTTAATAAATTTTTCAACATCGGGTTTCACTATTTCAATTGATTCAGCTATTGATGATGGACCGGGTTCTCCAAATTGAAAAATCCTTATTTTTATATGCCCTTTAAATGCCTCATCAGTGTTTTTAATATAATAGTCTCCCTTTACTTTAAACTCATTTTTATTGTGTTTTTGTGATTGAAGATGTTGATTATAACTACTCTTCAAAACATCCTTTGAACAGATATCACAATGTTTTTTTTCCAACTCAAGAGGAGATATTTGATGAAATAGATTAAATGTGTGTTTGTTGGTTCGGAGGTGTTTTCTATAATGTTTATATTCGTGATTACAAACATCGCAGTACGTTGTATTCACCATATTTATAGAATAAATCTTTGCTTAAACTAAAATTTTCTTGATGAAAATTTCGTTTAATTTATAGGTGAATCTGTGCTTAAAAACATTTTATCCTCCAACTTTTTCACTTAATAAATACAATGTTTCAAGACACAAAAGACAAGTTTCAATCAATCTCTTCATCTGTTAAAGATACTGAGAAATATGTCAAGGATGTAAAATTGAACAAAGAAAAATATAACAACTATTGGATAAAAACTATTATGGTAAATAATATGAGTTCTTCAATTTCCTTCAGTGGAAGGGCTTTTAGTATACCTGGTAGAACATCAATTAAAGTATCTCTAACAAAAGTTTCTCCTCTCCTTCTAGTAATATATTCAAAACTAGAAAAAGCAATGAAACAAGAAAAAGTATCAAAGAACAAAAACCTTATGGATGAAGCTTTAGAAAGAAAAGATAAGACCATCTGTAATATGCAAGGAGAAATTTGTATTTTTTTCAACAACCCGAAAGATTTAAATCTTGATGAAATAAAGGATGTTAATATATCAGGTGAAATGACATTTCGTTCAATAGTAGTTAACGATAATTTTAAAATTACCTTTAATATAAAAAATGTTGTCGTTGAATCTGATAATGAAAAAAAGTATATCGATATCGATGGTAATATACAACTGAAAGTATAGATGAATTTCAGTTTAAGTAAAGTTTTACTTTATAAATATGCTAGACTTTCCTGATTCTCCATATGACAAATTTGAGAATTGTCCTGCGTGTGAAAGACGGGGATTAAACACAGAGTCAAAAGCCTATAAACAATGTATATTCTGTGATTATCTTCTAATTAATGATAATAAAAAATATAAAAAGGAAAATAATTCTTTTAGATTTACACCAAAAATGAATTACTTTACAAGATTGATTAGAGAAATGAATGTAAAGTATGAGGATGATAACACACCTTTCCTTACAAGGGAAGAAACTGAACGTATAAGAGAAATGTTCAAAGGATTGTTGTTGTATATTATTCATGGATGTAATTTTCAGGGAAATATCAACACAAGATATTGTATAAATAAAATAATGGATTATCTTGAAATTAAACCTGAACTTAGGATAAAATATAGAGTTTCTAAAAAGCCAATAATAAATTAAATAACCTGTTTTTCAAATATATAAATGAATGATTTTTTACCTATTTGGGAAAATAAGATAAAATTTAACAACCATAAAAATCTCCCAAATTCATTAAGATGTCTCATAGTTGGTTCAAGTGGATGTGGAAAAACCTGCTTACTTTTAAAAATGCTCCTCACTCCCAACTTTTTAGATTATGATAATTTAATAATTTTCACAAAGTCGAGTTTTCAACCAGAGTATCAACTACTCTCACAAGGTTTTAATGCTGGTCTTCAAAAGAAGATATAATAGGTTTATTTAAACGTCAAAAAAACCTAAATGATTATAACATTGAAGATATAATTCAACTATTTTGTGATACACAGAGATGTAAAAAGAAATCAAATCTTATAACTTGTATTCTTAGTGATAATACGGATGATATACCGTCTCCCCAAGATTTGGATAAATCAAAAAAGTACCTCGTTATCTTTGATGATTGTGTTAATGAGAGAAACCAAACGGTAATGGACAGCTACTACACAAGAGGGAGACATTCTTCTTGTAATTGTATTTATCTTAGTCAATCGTACTTTCAACTTCCTCGTCGTTCCATCAGAAACAATGCTAATACTTTTATTTTATTCAAGTTAAATTCAATAGATATCAATAATTTTTGGAGAGATAATTGTTCTACATTATGTAGTAAAAAGAAATTTGAGGATTATATGAAGCACACGACTGAAAAATATAAATATATTGTTGTGAAACAAGATGAGATATTAAGGGATATATTTTTTGTTTTATAAACAATTACATATATAAATGACAACTATTATTATAAATCTTGTGGGTAAATCTGCTTCTGGAAAAAACTTTCATAAATCAAGGTTCTTGTGTAGTACAAATGAGAATATTGTAAATTTACTTAAAAAACACCCCGTGATACGCATTGTATCAACAACAACTAGAGCAATAAGACCTGGAGAAGTAAAAGGTGAAGATTATCACTATATTTCAGTGGAGGAACATATGCGATTGAGGAATGAAGGACAAATATTTGAGGAGGTTTCTCTTGGTACAACAAAATATTCACATTGTAAGAGTGAGTTAAAGAAACTAAAATCTGGTGGTGTTGGGATATTAGAAACTAATCCAGAAGGAACGAGACAAATTATTAAATATCTGAGCGGAGTGAAGATTTTATCATTCGGTTTTGATGTTGATGAAGAAACTCAACACAAACGTATGAAAAGCAGAGATGCAAGGATTAGTGAAGAAGAAATTACAACTCGCATTAATGTTAATAAAGAATTTGATGAAATATTTAAAGAAAAGGATTTATTTGAACACATCTACTTGAATGATGAAGAAAAGGAAAATTTCCCTGTTGATCTTTACAATTCATTAAATGATATTTTACAATAAATAAATGGATACAAAAGAAAGAGCAAGAAGATTTAAGGAACATCAAGAGTTGGTTTCAAAAGTTGTAAAACAACAGGAAGACATAAAGAAGAAACGCAGACAGAAACTAACGGGCGAAGAAGCATTTGAAAAAAAACAAGAGAAATTTTTTAAACCACTTTTAAAAACTTCCCAAGAAAAAATGAAAGATGTTTCCACAGTTCCCACAGTAGAATATACTCCTAGAAAGCTTCAAATGTTAAAAGATTTCAGTCAAATGACGGAGGAAGAATTAGAGCATATTGGAGAATTAGAACATGATGAAGGTTTATTTCAACAACTGGAAGAGATTAATCAACCCCCTGATTATATTGTGAATGCTGTTCAAAACAATGAATATTCAGCAGATTCAAAAACCAAAGCAGGACTCATTCCAACAGAACAACCAGCAATATTTCATCTTGTTCAAGAAAAGGTATTGATATTTAATGATGAATTAAGGTTCTTAAGTTCTGCTCAACCCCCTGTTAAACTAACTCCGAGATTAATGTTTCTTCTCCCAAAAGATGGAAGGCAAGGTTCAACTGTGAGGGATGAATCAAAGTATATTGATAAACCATTGGATATGGAAAATAATGATGATAGAGTATATATTGATTTGCTGAACACTCTAAATTATAAGGTTATTCTTTCTGGTAAAAGTAGGAAGAATGAGAAGGAGAAACACATTATTCAGGCTTTAAGTATCCTTGGTTCAGGTATTAGTTTTCTTCCAAATGACCCATCGCAATTAGTTAATAGACTGTTATTGTTGTTCGGCAGTAAGAAGGCTGGAAATAACAATTGTTTTAATGAAGCATCAGCCATTTTAGACCAGTTGATGAACATGAAAATAATTAATAAATCTCAATATAAAGACATTTTATCTCATATTAAATAAGATGAGAAGCACAATCCTGAATTTTAATTTCACAACAAGCGACCACACATCTTCATTCCCATACCCACTACAACTTGACACAACAAAAGAATATGAGGCATCTTTATTGTCCATGGAGACTTATAATACCTTATTTAATATAACCGAGAAAAATGACAAGTTTAGTTATGATCCGGGAAGTGGATACAAAACGATAACAGTCTCACCCGGAGCATACGAGATTTCTCAAATATCTTCCGAAATTGCTCGTCTTATGAAAGAACAGGGTGATGAACCAAAAAATATTATTATAAACATTCAAAAACATACTTCAAAATCAACGATTAAAGTTAAAAATAACTACAAGGTTGATTTCACAATTGATAATTCATTTAGAGAGTTATTAGGTTTCTCCTCAAAAAAGATTGAAACTAATGGGACGTTTTACAGTGATAATGTCATTCAAATATCCTCAGGAATAAATTCGGTGTTAATTCACTGTGATTTGATTGATGGTGCTTATAATGATGGATTAAAAACAAATACAATATTTTCATTCAGCGCATACTCAACCCCAATTGGTTATAAATTCAATATGGAGCCTAAAAATTTGGTTTATCTACCTGTGTCAGGAAAAACCATACACAGAGTAAATTTTAGGATAACCGACCAAGATAATCGTGTGATCTCTTTTAATGGAGAAGTTATATCCATCAGAATTCACCTACGTGAAGTTTTTCAATAAATAAATACGATGGTTATTGTGAGGAAGCACGAGTTGGGAAAATATAAAATAATTACAGGGGATGGGATGTTCCTTTCCCCGTACTACAAGGGTGAAGGTATGTATCTTGGTAGAGGATACTATAAACCTAAGAGACAAAGGGGTGTCGGACATCAATTTAGAGGAGATGGGATAATTGATACTCTCATGGGTATTGGTTCAACTATTCTTAAACATAAAGACCTAATTGGTTCAACTGCTTCTGCTGTGGGAAATGTAGCAGGTGCTGTAAAGAGTATAAAAGATGCTCAGAAAGAATCTCATAAATTACAAGCAATAAAAGAAATTAAGAAAGGTAAAACTCAGTTGTCCCCCAAGAACGACAGAAAATAATTCAAATACTTGGATCAGGGTTTCAAAAGTTTTAACATCTTTTTTCCTAAATAAATACAAGTATGGAAGCAATTGATAGTATCTATGATTTGGATGATACTATTATTATCTCAAACTCCACTAAAAAAGAAGATTACTTCAAGGTAAATGCAATAACTGGAACAGACTGGAATACAAATGGTACAAAAAGTTTTGAAATAAATAATCAACAAACCTATTTGAATCTCTCCGAAAGTTTCTTGTTGTGTAAATTTAAATTCACTAAGGCTGGGAATAACACAAACGCTACACTTGTAAATGATTTCTTCTGGAAAATGTTTGATAGTGTGCGATTGTATATTGGAACACAAGAAGTTGAAGCGGTTGATTATGTCTCTGCTGTATCTGAAATGATGAAATTTACACTCTATACATTCAGTGATAGAATGGGAAAGGGGTCTGTCGAAGGTTTTATTCCTGATATGTCAACGGGAACAAACACAGACCCTGGATATATTCAAAGGAAAGGAATGTATAATGATGATACAAAAGCAGAAAATAGTTTTACTGTGGCAGTTCCTCTTAAAGGTATATTTGGATTTTGTGATTATGATAAAGTTCTGTATGGTCTTAAAATTAGATTTCAACTACAAAGGAATGATAATGAAAATAGATTGCTTTTTGGTGTTGGTAATGCTTTTGGTGATCAGAATAAATTTGTAATTGAGGAGATGAGTTGGTATATCAGTGAATATACTCCTAATCTTAAAACAGAAGAGATGTTGAATCGAAGACTTAACTCAAAGAAACCACTCAGTGTATCATACCTCAAAAGAAGATGTCAACACGTTAAACTCAATCAAACTACTTACACGTGGAATTTGGGTGTTCTGGAAGGAAAGCCACGATATCTGTGGATGATTTTTAAAAAGCCAGATGGTGATACTGCGACTGATAAGAATAATGCATTGAGTGATAATGCTAAGGTGAAACAACTTCGCGTTTCTCTAGATGGAACATTTTATCCACGAGATAGATTGGAAATTAATTGGGAAAAAAATGATTTTGCTGAAGCATACAAGTCTTACCAAAAGGTGTGTGAAAGTAATGGAAATAAAGAACCTATTTTAGATATGACAGCATTTAAAAGTTTGTATACAATCTATACGTTTGACCTGAGCGCTCAAAAAGAAACTATAAAGTCTAATCGAGTGGATACTTCCCTATACATTGAAAGAGGAGAGAGTGAAGAAGTTGATACATATTGTTTGCTTTTGGAAGAAACAGAATTGCAGATTAATACAGATAATGGTGTGATGATTAGTCTCACATAATTTTTTGTTAAATAAATGAGTGGCAAAGTACCAACTGGGGTATATGTTAATCAAATCAATCTTCATAAACTATCATCTTGTGTTCAAAATCAAAAGCCTTGTACGATTAACGTTAATACAATTCAGAGAAAAGGAGCAGTAAGAATTGATGTTTTGCTCACAAGAGAACAGGTTAAAATCTTGAATGACACTGGCTCACTTAAAATTAAAATGACAAAACCAATGTTGAAAAAATATTCAATAAGAGAGACGAGTGGAGGATTTCTCCCATTTCTAATTCCTTTATTTGCTGGTTTAAGTGCGGTTGGAGCATTGACGGGTGGTATTTCAACAGCGGTCAAAACTGCCAACCAAAGGAAGGCTCAACTCCAGGCTCAAAAAGAATTGGAAAGACATAACAAAGAGTTGGAGAAACAAATTAGTGGAAGTGGTGTAATTGTAGATTTTGCTGAAAAACTTGAAGGTCTGCCTGATAAAGCGAGATTGTTAGTTGGAGATATGCTTTCTTCTATAGCACAAGCAGGTGTAAAATTAACGAAAAGAGGTAATGGATTATATCTTTCTAATAAATAAATGAGCATTGATGAGTGGTTGAAAGAATTTGGAAAGAATACAACATCAAATTTACAACTTGCCAAATATTGTAAGAAATTAAAAATTCATAATGTGGTTATTTGTATGAGAGATGAATTAACAAATGTGTTGAAACATACAAAGAATATTATTATGAACTTAGAAGATAATGATGGGAACGGTTCTCATTGGGTTTGTATTTTTAATAGTCAAGACAAATATTATTTTGATAGTTTTGGTCTTCCACCACCTGTTGAAGTCATAAAATTCTAACAGAATGGTGTTTATCAAACATTTCAAGTCCAAGAATTAAATTCCAAGTGTTGTGGTCAATTATGTCTATATGTGTTATTTCAACTCAACAAAAATAAAAAATTTTATGATATTATTTTTAATCTAATATAAATGACTTATGTTGGTAAAGATGGTTCTATCTTTGGTGTATCTCAAGAACTGGATATTGATTTATCAAATTATTATACAAAGGCACAGGCTGAACGATATAAATATAATATAAACAAAAATATTAACATGAAAAATGCTTATAAATTAAAAAATTATCCAAGCCCGACTGACGCGAATGACTTGGTGAGATTAAGCGATTTATCACAATATATATATACTTAAATAAAACGGCTGTGTATTCTAAAGATACAGAAGTGTTGATATTATCTCCAGGTCATACAGAATTCACAGTTCGAATTAAAATAAATTTTTATAAAGAAGGGCGTATCGTTTGTATGAGAATAGAACAATGGGGGTATGATATGAATGATTTAGGGTATAATTGGTCATTTAAAATTAACCTCGAAGACCTGGAACAATTAAATCAGTCTCGTAAGGAAGAATATTATCCACTTGGTATTGAGAATGAGTTTTGTGGGGCTACGATTAGTAAACAACAAATAAAAGAATTTAATAAGGGTAAATATAATAATGGTTTTGCCCTTGTTTATCTCATGAAAACAGAAAAAACAGGATTATATATAATAAGTAAGGAAATACAAAATGATTTAACTATGGGAAGATGGGGAGGTGTTTCGTGCCATAATATTATTCTAACATATATTTCTAATACATAAATGACAGCAAGAAGGCTTCAAGAAAATTATCATTTCTGTGTCCAAGCATACCTTCAAGAAAAGGGTATTCGGTATTTTAATAAATATGTTCTACAACATAAGAATGAGGTATTTTCAATAAAAGATTGGCATTATGCTGATGTTGATAAACCGACAACTTTAGATTTAATTAGAATGTTAAATAATGAAAAAATTATAAGGTTAAGAAAAGGTAAGGCTCTTTTAGAAATTCAAAAGAAATTTTATTGGTTTCCTGTTGTAAAAAAAATTATTTTGGATACAGGAATAACAAGAAATCCTGATGAATATATGTATAATATTCTATGGGGTGTAAACGATTCAAGTATAGTAAGGGATGAGGAAGGAGTTGAAGAAGAGAGGGAAGAGGAGGAAAAGGAGGAGAGAGAGAAGGAGGAAAGAGAGAATAGAGAGAGGGAGAATAGAGAGAGGGAGGAAAGAGAGAAGAGAGAAGGAGAAGAAAGAGAAGGAGGAAAGAGAGAATAGAGAGAGGGAGGAAAGAGAGAAGAGAGAGAGGGAGGAAAGAGAGAGAATGAATAAATATCAAAATATGGAAACCAGTGAGATTCAAAAAAGAATAGAGGTATTAAAGAAAATAACTTATCCCACCAGGAAGGAATACAAAGAATTAACAAGTCTATTTGCAATACTTTCAACAAAACTATTAGCATCGTCAAGCTATTCATTTTAATTCAAGTTTTTTCTTAAATAAATGGAGGAGAGAGTGAAGGCATTTCTAAGGATTCTTTATGTTTTAAAAATTAAGATTCAAATGTGCATGTTGGAAACTAAAAAGGTTTTTGCACTCTGCAGAAATTTTTCTCATAAATAAATGAGTTATTGTCTCAAATGTAAAAAGAAAACTAATACTAAAAATATTTCATATATTAAAAGTAAAAATAACAGGGTTATACAAAAAGGTATATGTTCGGTGTGTGGTTCAAAAAAAAATCAATTTATCTCCAAACACAAACTCGGAGGAGATATACAAAAGTTTTTATCAGGAAGTAAATTTACAACTACTGGAATACCAGGGGAATTACATCTTCCAGGGTATTCTTTCTGTGGTCCAGGCACAAACTTGGATAAAAGATTAGATGAGGCAGACAATCCTAAATCCTGGAGTAAACCAATCAATAGAGTTGATGAAGTGTGCATGAGACACGATATTGATTATGGGAATACCACAACGTTGGAAGAAAAGCATGAAGCCGATAGAGAAATGTTGTATAATTTGTCTCTGATACAAAATCCAACCTTGAGAGAAAAAGTTGATAGGTTCATCGTGAAGAAGATGATTAGTGCTAAATTGAAACTTGGACTTGGAAATTCAAAAAACTTATAGGCTCTAATGATGCCATTAAGACTGAAGAGCAATTAGCTGATGAATTACATAAACCAATATTCACAAAGTTTCAGAGAAGGAAAGTTTATTCCAAGGAAGTTGATTATATCTGGTCTGCTGATTTGATTGAACTCAATAATGATAAGGGGTACAAGTATGCTTTAACCGTTATTGATTTGAGGAGTAGATATGCGTGGGTTGTCCCTTTAAAAAACAAAACAGGTAATACTCTTATGTTAGCTTTTCAACAGATATTTAATAAAAGTAAGAGAAAACCTAAGAAATTGTGGACTGATGAGGGTGGAGAGTTTTATAACAAGACATTTATGAATTTTCTAAAAAATAACAGTATTACATTATACAGTACCTTTAATGAAGGGAAGGCAGTTGTTGTTGAACGTTTTAATCGTACCTTAAAAGAGAGACTATATAAAAAATTCACACAACTCGGTTTACAACAATGGTCATCTTTTATTCAGGATATTGTGGATAAGTATAATGACACGATTCACACGTCAACGAATATGAAGCATTCAGAAACATTTACAAAATTAAAATATGAAAAAGAGATTAATGTCAGAAAACCTAAGTTCAAAGTTGGTGATATCGTAAGAATATATAGGTGGAAATCTCATTTTGAAAAGGGTTTTACTGAACGATGGACGAAAGAACTTTTTAAAATTGTTGATGTAATAGATACATTTCCTTGGACTTATAAAATATATGATTTGGAAGGGGAAGAGATTTTAGGTTCATTTTATTCACAGGAATTACAAAAGACAAAACTAAGCAGATAATACACCTTTGTGGACACTCGAGGGCCAAGTCCGAGGTGTATAACAGTATATAATGTGTGTCAAGGGGTGGACGTTCTTAGATCTGTGAACCCCAAACACAGAATCCTCAACTGAATAGTCAAGGCTTAACTTTTGTTTGTTGATGTGTATGTGTGTGTGTCCCAACCCTCACATTTAAAATCTCAACCCCAACCTTCACATTCAAAATCTCAACCCCAACTCAATCCTCGCCCAACACAGTCTTTTTCAAAATGAGATTTCCACCTATATATATATATATATATATATATATATATATATATATATATATATATATATATATATATATATATATATATATATATATATATATATTTTACGTTTTTTTTTTTTTTTTCTCTTCTTCCAATTCTGTCTTTTAAGGCTTTCAGGTTTGATGACGTAGAAAGGGGGAGTAAGCCTGCACTTTCTTCCCAGAACTTTCTTGATCTTGCTCCCATCAAGCACCATCCGACAAAGAACTACATCGATAGGTTTAGATCCCAAAGAGTGATAGCAACTCCAAAAGTCTCCAAAATATAAATAAATAAAATAATAATAATAATAAATAAATAAATAAATAAATAAAAGCCCCCAAAAAAGTTTCAAGTGTCCAACATAAACCCAACTTTCCAAGTCTTCAAGGTATAACCACATTCCCGTTGAGTTTCCAAGATATGTATCACATTGTGAGTTATCAATCCAGAACCCACATTTCAAGTATTCAAAGTAAAACCAACTTACAAAGTCTCTTAAGGATAACTCATTTACTGATTTTTTCAAAATTTGTGAGTCTCCAAGGTAGGCCCCATATTTAGAACCATCTTGGCAGAACCCTTTTCCTGAGTCTCCAAGGTAGTTATTTAAACCATCAAGGCAGAACTCATTTACTGATTTTTTTCAAAATTTGTGAGTCTCCAAGGTAGGCCCCATATTTAGAACCATCTTGGCAGAACCCTTTTCCTGAGTCTCCAAGGTAGTTATTTAAACCATCAAGGCAGAACTCATTTACTGATTTTTTCAAAATTTGTGAGTCTCCAAGGTAGACCCCATATTTAGAACCATCTTGGCAGAACCCTTTTCCTGAGTCTCCAAGGTAGTTATTTAAACCATCAAGGCAGAACTCATTTACTGATTTTTTCAAAATTTGTGAGTCTCCAAGGTAAAACTTGTATTCTGGCTCATCAACGTATAACTTGTTCAGTGGGTATTGTCTTGATAACTCACAATGAGTACTATTGCTGTAAAACTCTTTTTCAGGATTTTGCTGGTCTCCAAGGTATAACTCTTTGGTTGGGTCATCAAGGACGAACTCGTTCTGTGGGTCTTGGTCGCTCATAAGGTCTTCAACCAAGCCAACAATTTCGCCCCAAGTTGTAGCAAAAGCAGTATTTTCATTTCGTATTTCAGACACAATTTCCTGTGAGAGAAAATAATAATGTATTAATTAAGTTATTTAATTATTAAGTGAGTATGCTTCAATCAAAGTTTGAAAATAGGAAAATAAAAAATCTTACCTCAATAGATAAGAGGTTTGAATCCAGTTCATCAACTTGAAGGTTTAGTTCCATAGAAGACAGAGAGTTCCAAGGAACACCAAAGTCATCCCACTCAAGGTCTTCAACCAAGCCAACAATTTCCCCCAAGTTGTAGCAAAAGCAGTATTTTCATTTCGTATTTCAGACACAATTTCCTGTGAGAGAAAATAATAATGTATTAATTAAGTTATTTAATTATTAAATGAGTATGCTTCAATCAAAGTTTGAAAATAGGAAAATAAAAAATCTTACCTCAATAGATAAGAGGTTTGAATCCAGTTCATCAACTTGAAGGTTTAGTTCCATAGAAGACAGAGAGTTCGAGACAAGCACACAAAACACCATTGCCAGCAAAAACAAATGTTTAAAATGGAGCCTGGGTTTGAAGCTTTTATAGAGAAAGACTGGTGGGTGTGGTTTCCTTTGGAAATTCCCTGGGCAAGCCTAGGCAAGCCTTCATTGGGAAATTTTTCAAAACCATAACATCCTGTAATTTTCTAGTGATTTCTTTGTGAGTCAGAGATGAACTGGAAATGATGTAAGAGTGGGCGGGGTTTAGCAAAAGTAGGCGGAGCTTAGGAAAAGTGGGCGTGGCTTAGAAAAAATACCTTATGAAAAGTGGGCGGAGCTTAGCAAAAGTGGGCGGGGCTTACAGAAAAGTGGGCGGGGCTTAACAAAAAATAACCTGTGGCTCAGGAGGTGGTCAAACAAGAGCATTAAGAGAAGTTTATCATTTCGTAATGGCACAAATGGGGTATCTTAAAAAATATAAAGATTCAAATGTTTTGTTTGTCAATATTTTAGATGGGGATTATTGTGCAAAGAAAATTAAACTATTGAAGGAATTTGAGAATAAACAAATCTTTTCGGTTCAATGAGTGAGCTGTTCAACCCCCAGGTGTTCAATTCAATGAGGTTCAACCTCCAAGTTAAAAGGGGAGACAAATAAATATACCTTGGGATAAAAAGGGGGGTTTATTTTTAGGGAAAAAAATTATGAATCGCTGAAAATCCCCCATTCATTTACATGGGGAAAAGTGAGCCAGAATCAGTATTCTTACCCTACTTACAACAATGAAACATTTTCGCCATACTCTTTCTTTAAGTCATTATACAAAAAATCATACATCAATATCTTTGATAAATCAAGAACTGCTGTTCCAATATAAATTGGTTTATCCATTACAATACTTTCCTTTTTCATATGAATTGCAGAAAAGTTCTCTGAAAAAACCTCTTCTCTCTCAAAACTTGGTTTATTTATCAATCTCGAAGCTTCTTTCCAAGATGTTGCGAATCTAATGTTTTGCCTGTTTCTAACATTTTCCATAGTCTTTCCAAATACAGCATTATTCATTAATTTATAAAAGTCCCCTTCAAATTTTACTTTTGTATTTGCTCTCATATCTGTATTGAATTGAATATACTTTTTCACCCAAGGACTCTGTTTAAATTTTAAAACTCTATGAATTTTAGCTACTCTCAATCCTTCTCTCAAAAACTGTTTTAAGCTTCTCTGATGTAAAACATATCCCTCTTTATCATAGAATGTTGTTAATAACTTTTCTGTTGATTTGCCTTTAATATTAAAACTTTTATGATAATCACTGAACCATTCTTTCTTTGGGGTTTCTTTCTCACATGCAAAAGGAAGGTCTTTATGCTTATTATGAAGAACACTCGGGTACCTCAAATCAACTTCAAAATAATAACCTTCTTCTTCGTCATTCAATTCCTCTTGAGAAGAAATAACAATATTCATCAAAGCCTTTTCATAATCCTTTTCTTCCACCCACTCTAATTTACCATAAGGTAGAGATTGAGACATTGCCCATCCATACAAATTATTAGCATCAAAATACATCAAATAATTACTATCTTTTTCACTATCATAATTTGGGAGATATTTATTATTTGCTTTCGCATATCTTTTTGAACATACTTGTGATATTCCACCTCTCTTGGACTTCTCAATCATCAAAAGCATATCAACATCACTGATTAAATCTATATCTTGTTTTGTCATTTTCAACATTGCACTCCAAGCTAAACCAGGAGCTGTGAAATAGTGGGCAGGGTCTAATCCATAACAATTTTTATTATGACAGAGTGTTCTAAAAGCCTCAAACACATCAGCTAACAATAAAACATCTGTTTTTAGATATAAATCATGATATTCTCCAAGGTTCTTTATCTTAAATATTTTCCATATTTCTTGTGCGTGTTTATATTCCTTATCACTTATCTCTTCTTCATAAAGGTTATTATAGAAACTTTCTTTTGAAGGAAGTTGTGTTTCTTTAAATCTCATAAATGAATCCATATAATCATAAGGATAAATTCCCTTACTTGTAAGAATTTTCTCTTTACTTTGAATTTCATTCCTTGTTTGAATTTCCTCTCTCGTAAGAATTCCTTCTTTAATCAGAATTTCATCTTTAATCTGAATTTCCTCTTTAGTTCGAATTTTCTTTATAATTAGAATTTCATCTTCAGTTAGAATTTCTTCATTAATTAGAGTTTCCTCTTTACTTTGAATTCTCTCTTTAATCTGAATTTCCTCTTTAGTGAGAATTTCCTCTTTTGGAAAGAATGAATTAAGATTTGGAAAAGAGTCCGTGGAGCTTAGATTTGATGCGAGGTAGGCTAGTGGTGTTCCCATAAACTTGTAAGAATCTAGAAACCTAATACGAGTTAAAGGTTTTGTGAATATCATTTTTGAAAATGAAATATACTTTTAACTTGTGTTTGTTATAGCAGAAATATTCCCTGGTGTTTTTGAAAGTTCATTTATAAATAGATGTGTATCATAGTTGGCGCTGTTGTGAAGAAAGACTGGAATAAAAGAAGGTAATTTATAATTAAGATTACAACAGGAATGAGCGGAACCTCTATATTTACCAGTAAGATGACAATGGTCTCTAACTTTAGACTCCTTAATTTCCCCCTCACAAATATGACAGATATTGTTCATTCTAAATTCTAATTTTTCTTCTTTGGTTAATTTCATCGGTTCATTTGTTTCTTTCATTAATTTAGTGAGTCTTATACAATCCTTTTCTAATCGTTTTACAAACTCTTGTGAAGCATTTTTTCCACGATAATGTTCAAGTTTGTTATACTTTTCTCCAACAGATGATTTGATATAATAACAGAAACCACAAGGAATATGTTTTTGATATTTATTTGTATATGGTTCTTTTGGATTAGGAGAAGCAGTATTTATCTTTTTAAGGATACATTCAAAATCAGCGTATATCACAAATGGGTGCATGATAGATTTATTTTAATCTTCAAAATAAATCTTTTCACCAGGTTTAGGCATTGTAATTACAGCTGATTTATGATTACTACAATATTTTGAATGTTGTTCTAATCGTTCTTTTGTATGAAATGAATTAAGACATCGCTTACAAGGATATATTTTGTTTGCTGTTCTGAATACCTGAGAAGAGATTAATCTTGATAAATTATTGATGTATGTGTAATGTGAATTCTTTCCAACACTAAAATATAAAAGGTCAATGTGTGTTTCTTCATTTTTATAGTTGTTTGAAATTTTTAATATTTGAACTTTGTTTGTATCCGTTAATCCATATACATTAATAGAAAGATTATTCTTTTTCTCAAATTTAGGAATATCTGTTAGTGGCATTGGGAATTTAAAATCTTTAATGTCCAAGGTATTCTCATATTTCATATATTGTTTTACTCTTTCTGAATTACATTTTGGTGGATGAAAGTGAGCAAGAACAGACCAGAGAAAACATTTATTATCATTGTTCTTAATATTAACAACTGCCTTCTTTCGTTTTATTTCTTTTGGTAATTCAATATAAGAAGAAGCTTTAAGAGGGTTTGATTTTAGAATGTGTATATCGAAAAAGATGATTTTTTTAATATTGAATCCACTTCCTACCACTGTATTATGAACATCCTCCTCTTGTCTTGATAGTTCTTCATAAACCCCACTATTCAAAAAATCTTGAAATGATGTTATAAAATGAAGACCTGTTCTCATATAAGGAGTATGTTCTTCATCTTGTCTTTTCATATTCATTTTCACTCCCATATAAAACTTTAAAGTTTTCATTTCTTTATTGTCTTTTTAATAAATTTTTCAACATCGGGTTTCACTATTTCAATTGATTCAGCTATTGATGATGGACCGGGTTCTCCAAATTGAAAAATCCTTATTTTTATATGCCCTTTAAATGCCCCATCAGTGTTTTTAATATAATAGTCTCCCTTTACTTTAAACTCATTTTTCTTGTGTTTTTGTGATTGAAGATGTTGATTATAACTACTCTTCAAAACATCCTTTGAACAGATATCACAATGTTTTCTTTCCAACTCAAGAGGAGATATTTGATGAAATAGATTAAATGTGTGTTTGTTGGTTCGGAGGTGTTTTCTATAATGTTTATATTCGTGATTACAAACATCGCAGTACGTTGTATTCACCATATTTATAGAATAAAACTTTGCTTAAACTAAAATTTTCTTGATGAAAATTTCGTTTAATTTATAGGTGAATCTGTGCTTAAAAACATTTTATCCTCCAACTTTTTCACTTAATAAATACAATGTTTCAAGACACAAAAGACAAGTTTCAATCAATCTCTTCATCTGTTAAAGATACTGAGAAATATGTCAAGGATGTAAAATTGAACAAAGATAAATATAACAACTATTGGATAAAAACTATTATGGTAAATAATATGAGTTCTTCAATTTCCTTCAGTGGAAGGGCTTTTAGTATACCTGGTAGAACATCAATTAAAGTATCTCTAACAAAAGTTTCTCCTCTCCTTCTAGTAATATATTCAAAACTAGAAAAAGCAATGAAACAAGAAAAAGTATCAAAGAACAAAAACCTTATGGATGAAGCTTTAGAAAGAAAAGATAAGACCATCTGTAATATGCAAGGAGAAATTTGTATTTTTTTCAACAACCCTAAAGATGTAAATCCTGATGAAATAAAGGATGTTAATATATCAGGTGAAATGACATTTCGTTCAATAGTAGTTAACGATAATTTTAAAATTAGCTTTAATATAAAAAATGTTGTCGTTGAATCTGATAATGAAAAAAAGTATATCGATATCGATGGTAATATACAACTGAAAGTATAGATGAATTTCAGTTTAAGTAAAGTTTTACTTTATAAATATGCTAGACTTTCCTGATTCTCCATATGACAAATTTGAGAATTGTCCTGCGTGTGAAAGACGGGGATTAAACACAGAGTCAAAAGCCTATAAACAATGTATATTCTGTGATTATCTTCTAATTAATGATAATAAAAAATATAAAAAGGAAAATAATTTTTAGATTTACACCAAAAATGAATTACTTTACAAGATTGATTAGAGAAATGAATGTAAAGTATGAGGATGATAACACACCTTTCCTTACAAGGGAAGAAACTGAACGTATAAGAGAAATGTTCAAAGGATTGTTGTTGTATATTATTCATGGATGTAATTTTCAGGGAAATATCAACACAAGATATTGTATAAATAAAATAATGGATTATCTTGAAATTAAACCTGAACTTAGGATAAAATATAGAGTTTCTAAAAAAGCTAATAATAAATTAAATAACCTGTTTTTCAAATATATAAATGAATGATTTTTTACCTATTTGGGAAAATAAGATAAAATTTAACAACCATAAAAATCTCCCAAATTCATTAAGATGTCTCATAGTTGGTTCAAGTGGATGTAGAAAAACCTGCTTACTTTTAAAAATGCTCCTCACTCCCAACTTTTTAGATTATGACAATTTCATAATTTTCACAAAGTCGAGTTTTCAACCAGAGTATCAACTACTCTCACAAGGTTTTAATGCTGGTCTTCAAAAAGAAGATATAATCGGTTTATTTAAACGTCAAAAAAACCTAAATGATTATAACATTGAAGATATAATTCAACTATTTTGTGATACACAGAGATGTAAAAAGAAATCAAATCTTATAACTTGTATTCTTAGTGATAATACGGATGATATACCGTCTCCCCAAGATTTGGATAAATCAAAAAAGAACCTCGTTATCTTTGATGATTGTGTTAATGAGAGAAACCAAACGGTAATGGACAGCTACTACACAAGAGGGAGACATTCTTCTTGTAATTGTATTTATCTTAGTCAATCGTACTTTCAACTTCCTCGTCGTTCCATCAGAAACAATGCTAATACTTTTATTTTATTCAAGTTAAATTCAATAGATATCAATAATTTTTGGAGAGATAATTGTTCTACATTATGTAGTAAAAAGAAATTTGAGGATTACATGAAGCACACGACTGAAAAATATAAATATATTGTTGTGAAACAAGATGAGATATTAAGGGATATATTTTTTGTTTTATAAACAATTACATATATAAATGACAACTATTATTATAAATCTTGTGGGTAAATCTGCTTCTGGAAAAAACTTTCATAAATCAAGGTTCTTGTGTAGTACAAATGAGAATATTGTAAATTTACTTAAAAAACACCCCGTGATACGCATTGTATCAACAACAACTAGAGCAATAAGACCTGGAGAAATAAAAGGTGAAGATTATCACTATATTTCAGTGGAGGAACATATGCGATTGAGGAATGAAGGACAAATATTTGAGGAGGTTTCTCTTGGTACAACAAAATATTCACATTGTAAGAGTGAGTTAAGGAAACTAAAATCTGGTGGTGTTGGGATATTAGAAACTAATCCAGAAGGAACGAGACAAATTATTAAATATCTGAGCGGGGTGAAGATTTTATCATTCGGTTTTGATGTTGATGAAGAAACTCAACGCAAACGTATGAAAAGCAGAGATGCAAGGATTAGTGAAGAAGGAATTACAACTCGCATTAATGTTAATAAAGAATTTGATGAAATATTTAAAGAAAAGGATTTATTTGAACACATCTACTTGAATGATGAAGAAAAGGAAAATTTCCCTGTTAATCTTTACAATTCATTAAATGATATTTTACAATAAATAAATGGATACAAAAGAAAGAGCAAGAAGATTTAAGGAACATCAAGAGTTGGTTTCAAAAGTTGTAAAACAGCAGGAAGACATAAAGAAGAAACGCAGACAGAAACTAACGGGCGAAGAAGTATTTGAAAGAAAACAAGAGAAATTTTTTAAACCACTTTTAAAAACTTCCCAAGAAAAAATGAAAGATGTTTCCACAGTTCCCACAGTAGAATATACTCCCAGAAAGCTCCAAATGTTAAAAGATTTCAGTCAAATGACGGAGGAAGAATTAGAGCATATTGGAGAATTAGAATATGATGAAGGTTTATTTCAACAACTGGAAGAGATTAATCAACCCCCTGATTATATTGTGAATGCTGTTCAAAACAATGAATATTCAGCGGATTCAAAAACCAAAGCAGGACTCATTCCAACAGAACAACCAGCAATATTTCATCTTGTTCAAGAAAAGGTATTGATATTTAATGATGAATTAAGGTTCTTAAGTTCTGCTCAACCCCCTGTTAAACTAACTCCGAGATTAATGTTTCTTCTCACAAAAGATGGAAGACAAGGTTCAACTGTGAGGGATGAATCAAAGTATATTGATAAACCATTGGATATGGAAAATAATGATGATAGAGTATATATTGATTTGCTGAACACTCTAAATTATAAGGTTATTCTTTCTGGTAAAAGTAGGAAGAATGAGAAGGAGAAACACATTATTCAGGCTTTAAGTATCCTTGGTTCAGGTATTAGTTTTCTTCCAAATGACCCATCGCAATTAGTTAATAGACTGTTATTGTTGTTAGGCAGTAAGAAGGCTGGAAATAACAATTGTTTTAATGAAGCATCAGCCATTTTAGACCAGTTGATGAACATGAAAATAATTAATAAATCTCAATATAAAGACATTTTATCTCATATTAAATAAGATGAGAAGCACAATCCTGAGTTTTAATTTCACAACAAGCGACCACACATCTTCATTCCCATACCCACTACAACTTGACACAACAAAAGAATATGAGGCATCTTTATTGTCCATGGAAACTTATAATACCTTATTTAATATAACCGAGAAAAATGACAAGTTTAGTTATAATCCGGGAAGTGGATACAAAACGATAACAGTCTCACCCGGAGCATACGAGATTTCTCAAATATCTTCCGAAATTGCTCGTCTTATGAAAGAACAGGGTGATGAACCAAAAAATATTGTTATAAACATTCAAAAACATACTTCAAAATCAACGATTAAAGTTAAAAATAACTACAAGGTTGATTTCACAATTGATAATTCATTTAGAGAGTTATTAGGTTTCTCCTCAAAAAAGATTGAAACTAATGGGACGTTTTACAGTGATAATGTCATTCAAATATCCTCAGGAATAAATTCGGTGTTAATTCACTGTGATTTGATTGATGGTGCTTATAATGATGGAAAAAAAACAAATACAATATTTTCATTCAGCGCATACTCAACCCCAATTGGTTATAAATTCAATATGGAACCTAAAAATTTGGTTTATCTACCTGTGTCAGGAAAAACCATACACAGAGTAAATTTTAGGATAACCGACCAAGATAATCGTGTGATTTCTTTTAATGGAGAAGTTATATCCATCAGAATTCACCTACGTGAAGTTTTTCAATAAATAAATACGATGGTTATTGTGAGGAAACACGAGTTGGGAAAATATAAAATAATTACAGGGGATGGGATGTTCCTTTCCCCGTACTACAAGGGTGAAGGTATGTATCTTGGTAGAGGATACTATAAACCTAAGAGACAAAGGGGTGTCGGACATCAATTTAGAGGAGATGGGATAATTGATACTCTCATGGGTATTGGTTCAACTATTCTTAAACAGAAAGACCTAATTGGTTCAACTGCTTCTGCTGTGGGAAATGTAGCAGGTGCTGTAAAGAGTATTAAAGATGCTCAGAAGGAATCTCATAAATTACAAGCAATAAAAGAAATTAAGAAAGGGAAAACTCAGTTGTCCCCCCAAGAACGACAGAAAATAATTCAAATACTTGGAACAGGGTTTCAAAAGTTTTAACATCTTTTTTCCTAAATAAATACAAGCATGGAAGCAATTGATAGTATCTATGATTTGGATGATACTATTATTATCTCAAACTCCACTAAAAAAGAAGATTACTTCAAGGTAAATGCAATAACTGGAACAGACTGGAATACAAATGGTACAAAAAGTTTTGAAATAAATAATCAACAAACCTATTTGAATCTCTCCGAAAGTTTCTTGTTGTGTAAATTTAAATTCACTAAGGCTGGGAATAACACAAACGCTACACTTGTAAATGATTTCTTCTGGAAAATGTTTGATAGTGTGCGATTGTATATTGGAACACAAGAAGTTGAAGCGGTTGATTATGTCTCTGCTGTATCTGAAATGATGAAATATACACTCTATACATTCAGTGATAGAATGGGAAAGGGGTCTGTCGAAGGTTTTATTCCTGATATGTCAACGGGAACAAACACAGACCCTGGATATATTCAAAGGAAAGGAATGTATAATGATGATACAAAAGCAGAAAATAGTTTTACTGTGGCAGTTCCTCTTAAAGGTATATTTGGATTTTGTGATTATGATAAAGTTCTGTATGGTCTTAAAATTAGATTTCAACTACAAAGGAATGATAATGAAAATAGATTGCTTTTTGGTGTTGGTAGTGCTTTTGGTGAACAGAATAAATTTGTAATTGAGGAGATGAGTTGGTATATCAGTGAATATACTCCTAATCTTAAAACAGAAGAGATGTTGAATCGAAGACTTAACTCAAAGAAACCACTCAGTGTATCATACCTCAAAAGAAGATGTCAACACGTTAAACTCAATCAAACTACTTACACGTGGAATTTGGGTGTTCTGGAAGGAAAGCCACGATATCTGTGGATGATTTTTAAAAAGCCAGATGGTGATACTGCGACTGATAAGAATAATGCATTGAGTGATAATGCTAAGGTGAAACAACTTCGCGTTTCTCTCGATGGAACATTTTATCCACGAGAGAGATTGGAAATTAATTGGGAAAAAAATGATTTTGCTGAAGCATACAAGTCTTACCAAAAGGTGTGTGAAAGTAATGGAAATAAAGAACCTATTTTGGATATGACAGCATTTAAAAGTTTGTATACAATCTATGCGTTTGACCTGAGCGCTCAAAAGGAAACTATAAAGTCTAATCGAGTGGATACTTCCCTATACATTGAAAGAGGAGAGAGTGAAGAAGTTGATACATATTGTTTGCTTTTGGAAGAAACAGAATTGCAGATTAATACAGATAATGGTGTGATGATTAGTCTCACATAATTTTTTGTTAAATAAATGAGTGGCAAAGTACCAACTGGGGTATATGTTAATCAAATCAATCTTCATAAACTATCATCTTGTGTTCAAAATCAAAAGCCTTGTACGATTAACGTTAATACAATTCAGAGAAAAGGAGCAGTAAGAATTGATGTTTTGCTCACAAGAGAACAGGTTAAAATCTTGAATGACACTGGCTCACTTAAAATTAAAATGACAAAACCAATGTTGAAAAAATATTCAATAAGAGAGACGAGTGGAGGATTTCTCCCATTTCTAATTCCTTTATTTGCTGGTTTAAGTGCGGTTGGAGCATTGACGGGTGGTATTTCAACAGCGGTCAAAACTGCCAACCAAAGGAAGGCTCAACTCCAGGCTCAAAAAGAATTGGAAAGACATAACAAAGAGTTGGAGAAACAAATTAGTGGAAGTGGTGTAATTGTAGATTTTGCTGAAAAACTTGAAGGTCTGCCTGATAAAGCGAGATTGTTAGTTGGAGATATGCTTTCTTCTCTTGCACAAGCAGGTGTAAAATTAACGAAAAGAGGTAATGGATTGTATCTTTCTAATAAATAAATGAGCATTGATGAGTGGTTGAAAGAATTTGGAAAGAATACAACATCAAATTTACAACTTGCCAAATATTGTAAGAAATTAAAAATTCATAATGTGGTTATTTGTATGAGAGATGAATTAACAAATGTGTCAAAACATACAAAGAATATTATTATGAACTTAGAAGATAATGATGGGAACGGTTCTCATTGGGTTTGTATTTTTAATAGTCAAGACAAATATTATTTTGATAGTTTTGGTCTTCCACCACCTGTTGAAGTCATAAAATTCTTACAGAATGGTGTTTATCAAACATTTCAAGTCCAAGAATTAAATTCCAAGTGTTGTGGTCAATTATGTCTATATGTGTTATTTCAACTCAACAAAAATAAAAAATTTTATGATATTATTTTTAATCTAATATAAATGACTTATGTTGGTAAAGATGGTTCTATCTTTGGTATATCTCAAGAACTGGATATTGATTTATCAAATTATTATACAAAGACACAGGCTGAACGACATAAATATAATATAAACAAAAATATTAACATGAAAAATGCTTATAAATTAAAAAATTATCCAAGCCCGACTGACGCGAATGACTTGGTGAGATTAAGCGATTTATCACAATATATATATATATACTTAAATAAAACGGCTGTGTATTCTAAAGATACAGAAGTGTTGATATTATCTCCAGGTCATACAGAATTCACAGTTCGAATTAAAATAAATTTTTATAAAGAAGGGCGTATCGTTTGTATGAGAATAGAACAATGGGGGTATGATATGAATGATTTAGGGTATAATTGGTCATTTAAAATTAACCTCGAAGACCTGGAACAATTAAATCAGTCTCGTAAGGAAGAATATTATCCACTTGGTATCGAGAATGAGTTTTGTGGAGCCACGATTAGTAAACAACAAATAAAAGAATTTAATAAGGGTAAATATAATAATGGTTTTGCCCTTGTTTATCTCATGAAAACAGAAAAAACAGGATTATATATAATAAGTAAGGAAATACAAAATGATTTAACTATGGGAAGATGGGGAGGTGTTTCGTGCCATAATATTATTCTAACATATATTTCTAATACATAAATGACAGCAAGAAGGCTTCAAGAAAATTATCATTTCTGTGTCCAAGCATACCTTCAAGAAAAGGGTATTCGGTATTTTAATAAATATGTTCTACAACATAAGAATGAGGTATTTTCAATAAAAGATTGGCATTATGCCGATGTTGATAAACCGACAACTTTAGATTTAATTAGAATGTTAAATAATGAAAAAATTATAAGGTTAAGAAAAGGTAAGGCTCTTTTAGAAATTCAAAAGAAATTTTATTGGTTTCCTGTTGTAAAAAAAATTATTTTGGATACAGGAATAACAAGAAATCCTGATGAATATATGTATAATATTCTATGGGGTGTAAACGATTCAAGGATAGTAAGGGATGAGGAAGGAGTTGAAGAAGAGAGGGAAGAGGAGGAAAAGGAGAAGGAGGAGAGGGAGAAGAAAGAGAAGGAGGAAAGAGAGAGAATAAATAAATATTATAGTATGGAAACCAGTGAGATTCAAAAAAGAATAGAGGTATTACAGAAAATAACTCAACCCACCGAGGAGGAATACAAAGAATTAACAAGTCTATTTGCAATACTTTCGACAAAACTATTGGCATCGTCAAGCTATTCATTTTAATTCAAGTTTTTTCTTAAATAAATGGAGGAGAGAGTGAAGGCATTTCTTAGGATTCTTTATGTTTTAAAAATTAAGATTCAAATGTGCATGTTGGAAACTAAAAAGGTTTTTGCACTCTGCAGGAATTTTTCTCATAAATAAATGAGTTATTGTCTCAAATGTAAAAAGAAAACTAATACTAAAAATATTTCATATATTAAAAGTAAAAATAACAGGGTTATACAAAAAGGTATATGTTCGGTGTGTGGTTCAAAAAAAAATAAATTTATCTCCAAACACAAACTCGGAGGAGATATACAAAAGTTTTTATCAGGAAGTAAATTTACAACTACTGGAATACCAGTGGAATTACATCTTCCAGGGTATTCTTTCTGTGGTCCAGGCACAAACTTGGATAAAAGATTAGATGAGGCAGACAATCCTAAATCCTGGAGTAAACCAATCAATAGAGTTGATGAAGTGTGCATGAGACACGATATTGATTATGGGAATACCACAACGTTGGAAGAAAAGCATGAAGCCGATAGAGAAATGTTGTATAATTTGTCTCTGATACAAAATCCAACCTTGAGAGAAAAAGTTGATAGGTTCATCGTGAAGAAGATGATTAGTGCTAAATTGAAACTTGGACTTGGAAATTCAAAAAACTCATAGGCTCTAATGATGCCATTAAGACTGAAGAGCAATTAGCTGATGAATTACATAAACCAATATTCACAAAGTTTCAGAGAAGGAAAGTTTATTCCAAGGAAGTTGATTATATCTGGTCTGCTGATTTGATTGAACTCAATAATGATAAGGGGTACAAATATGCTTTAACCGTTATTGATTTGAGGAGTAGATATGCGTGGGTTGTCCCTTTAAAAAACAAAACAGGTAATACTCTTATGTTAGCTTTTCAACAGATATTTAATAAAAGTAAGAGAAAACCTAAAAAATTGTGGACTGATGAGGGTAGAGAGTTTTATAACAAGACATTTATGAATTTTCTAAAAAATAACAGTATTACATTATACAGTACCTTTAATGAAGGGAAGGCAGTTGTTGTTGAACGTTTTAATCGTACCTTAAAAGAGAGACTATATAAAAAATTCACACAACTCGGTTCACAACAATGGTTATCTTTTATTCAGGATATTGTGGATAAGTATAATGACACGATTCACACGTCAACGAATATGAAGCCATCAGAAACATTTACAAAATTAAAATATGAAAAAGAGATTAATGTCAGAAAACCTAAGTTCAAAGTTGGTGATATCGTAAGAATATATAGGTGGAAATCTCATTTTGAAAAGGGTTTTACTGAACGATGGACGAAAGAACTTTTTAAAATTGTTGATGTAATAGATACAGTTCCTTGGACTTATAAAATATATGATTTGGAAGGGGAAGAGATTTTAGGTTCATTTTATTCACAGGAATTACAAAAGACAAAACTAAGCAGATAATACACCTTTGTGGACACTCGAGGGCCAAGTCCGAGGTGTATAACAGTATATAATGTGTGTCAAGGGGTGGACGTTCTTACATCTGTGAACCCCAAACACAGAATCCTCAACTGAATAGTCAAGGCTTAACTTTTGTTTGTGTGTGTGTGTGTGTGTGTGTGTGTGTGTGTGTGTGTGTGTGTGTGTGTGTGCAATGGGGGCAATAGGTTGGCGCTTCACTCCCTCCTACTATACACCGTTGTGGACACTCGAGGGCCAACCACGGGGTAACATCCCTGGGTCAGATTGCGGGAGAGTGTGTCGGAGTGGTGCTGAGGTGTCGTCCACCAGACGGCGGTCTCCTTGGGTTAACCTGAGGCGGTCCCTTCGGGTGGGTGCCTGGAATGTCCTATCCCTAAGAGAGGATGATCACCTGTCTCTGTTATCATCTGAGCTCAAGCGTTTGGACATCGGGATTGCAGCTCTCTCTGAGGTTCGGAGACCGGATTGCGGCGAGATAATGGTGGGTGGTTACACCTACTATTGGTCTGGTCGCTCTGATGGTTACCATACCCAAGGAGTTGCTGTAGCTGTGTCCAATAAGCTGACCCCAATGATAATTAAGGTAACACCGGTCATCGAGCGTATTATGAGATTAAGGATTCGTCACTCCTTAGGTGTCATTTCCCTGGTCCCTATTTATGCTCCGACTGAGGCGAGTGATCTTACCGTGAAGGATGCATTCTACGCCACACTCGAGTCTGTGGTTGATCAGTGCCCCAGACGAGATACACTTCTAGTCTTGGGGGATTTCAATGCATCGACTGGAACTGATAGGGATGGTTATGAGGTGTGTGTTGGTCCCCATGGGTCAGGAACTATGAACCAGAATAGCACTAAGTTCCTTGACTTTGCAAGAAGTCATGGACTTAGGGTGGCTGGTTCATGGTTTCAGCGCCCGCAAGCTCATCGCTGGACTTGGTATTCCAACGCTGGCGGTGTGGCAAAGGAGATTGACCATGTCCTCATTGACGGTCGTTGGAGGATGATCCAGAACTGCAGGGTCTACCGGAGTGCTCAGTTCCTCAATACTGACCACAGGCTTGTTGTAGCAACTCTAAAGCTGCACCTTAAATCCTGGAGAATGGTACCATCCCAGCCTAGGCTGGATGTTGCCAAGCTCAGGGATGAGAGAGTAGCTGAGGAGTTTGCGAACAGGCTGAGTGGACACTTGGGGGTCTGGGTGCTTTGGGGGTCCTGAAGAGTTGTGGAGCACCTTCAAGACCACCGTCCTTGATGTTGCCGGTGGATGCCTTGGAGTTCACCGCAGGGCAAAGAAGAATTTTGTCTCTCAAGGGACACTGGATACCATTGACCAGAGTCGCAGGGCCAGGCTGAATGGCAGAGCTGAGCTCTTCAGGGAGCTGAGGCGTAAAACTGTACGTGCACTGAGGGTGGACAAGGAGGCCTATGTGCGAGGAATCTGTGAGGGGGTAGAGCATCACCTGTGGACAGGTGATTCTCGTCCCGCTTACAGGGGAATTCGCGCATTACGTTCATCCAAGCCCATCCCTCGGAGCACTGCAGTTCGAGCAGAGAGTGGTAGGCTCTTGACAGAGGAGTCTGAAGTGAAGGCCCGCTGGGCCAGTTACTTTGAGCGGTTGTACCAGGCTGATCCCCCAGCTGTCGAGTTGGACGTCAAGGGTGTTACAATCCCTGTTGCTGACCCTCGAATCAACTGTGGTCCACCTTCGCTTGTGGAAACACGGGCTGCGGTGAACCAGTTGAAACGGGGCAAAGCTCCAGGGATCTGTGGCATCCATGCTGAACTTCTCAAGGCTGGTGGAAATGCTGCACTCGCGTCGTTGCATGCAGTTTTGTGCTCTGCCTGGAACACAGGCATCATCCCAACTGACTGGAAGAGGGGCCTTGTTGTCCCTCTCTGGAAAGGGAAGGGTGATCGCCAAGACTGCAACAACTACCGAGGGGTGACGCTGCTCTCAGTGCCGGGCAAGGTCTTTGCTCGGATAATTCTTGATAGGGTTCGCCACCATCTGCTTGAGCACCAGCGTCCAGAGCAGTCAGGCTTTACACCAAAGAGGTCAACGATTGACCGTATCCTTGCTCTTCGTGTCCTCACTGAACGCAGACGAGAGTTTCGGCAGGGGCTGCTTGCAGCCTATGTTGATCTCTGTAAAGCGTTCGATTCAGTGAATCGGGATGTCCTCTGGAGGATTCTTGGTCTTCGTGGGGTGCCACCGAAACTGATCGATCTGATGTCTGAACTCTACTCTGGTACTGAGAGTGCTGTGAAGTGTGGTGGTACCGCCTCTGACTTATTTCCAGTTGTTACTGGAGTTCGTCAGGGATGTGTACTTGCCCCCACACTTTTCAGCACTTGTATGGACTGGATTTTTGGGAGGATGTCGGAGAGATCAAGTTGCGGTGCATCGTTTGGCAATGTCAAGATCTCGGACCTTGATTTTGCAGATGATGCAGTCATCTTTGCGGAGACTTTAGACATCCTCTTGGGGGCCCTCGAGGTGCTGAATGAGGAGTCGGAGCCGTTGGGATTACGGATTTCTTGGGTCAAAACAAAGATCCAGGCTTTCGGTGACATCTTGGATGCTGCTGTCCTGTCTGTGTCTGTTTGTGGTGAGGATGTTGAGGTCGTGGATAGATTCACTTACCTTGGCAGTGATATTCATGTCTCCGCAGGTTGTGAGCCGGAGGTCAATAGACGTCTGGGTCGGGCCTGGGGAGTCATGGATTCACTGGATCATGGGGTGTGGCGCTGCCGGTACCTGTGCGGGAGGACGAAAGTCCGAGTCTTCAGGTCCTTGGTACTTCCAGTCTTGCTCTATGGGTGCGAGACTTGGACTTTGACCAAGGATCTGAGACGGAGACTTAATTCCTTTGGTACCAGGTCTCTTCGGAGAATCCTTGGCTATCGCTGGTCGGATTTTGTGTCCAACGAGCGGTTGCTGAGAGAGACTCGGATGAGATTTGTTACCTGCATAGTCCGTGAGCGTCAGCTGCGGCTGTATGGACATGTGGCTCGTTTTCCTGACGCTGATCCTGCTCACCAGATTCTCTCAGCGAGGGAGTCTCATGAGTGGAGGAGGCCAGTGGGCCGACCACGTGCCTCATGGTTGCAGCAGGTTGACCATCATCTCAAGGAGATGGGGATGGGCCTGGCATCTGCCTGGGGGATGGCCAGACGGAGGCCCCTGGAGTACCGGCGGAAAGTGGACGCAGCGACGCGCTGTTCTGGCACATGCTCCCATACCTGACCTGACCTGAGGGCCAAGTCGGAGGTGTATAACAGTATATAATGTGTGTCAAGGGGTGGACGTTCTTACATCTGTGAACCCCAAACACAGAATCCTCAACTGAATAGTCAAGGCTTAACTTTTGTTTGTTGATGTGTATGTGTGTGTGTGTCCCAACCCTCACATTCAAAATCTCAACCCCAACCCTCACATTCAAAATCTCAACCCCAACTCAATCCTCACCCAACACAGTCTTTTTCAAAATGAGATTTCCATATATATATATATATATATATATATATATATATATATATATATATATATATATATATATATATATATATATATATATATATATATATATATATATTTTACGTTTTTTTTTTTCTCTTCTTCCAATTCTGTCTTTTAAGGCTTTCAG
Organism: Eptatretus burgeri; assembly: GCF_056783735.1. Classification (NCBI taxonomy): domain Eukaryota; kingdom Metazoa; phylum Chordata; class Myxini; order Myxiniformes; family Myxinidae; genus Eptatretus; species Eptatretus burgeri. The sequence goes on along the minus strand of NC_140961.1, from coordinate 110,007,181 downwards.
GTTTGATGACATAGAAAGAGGGAGTAAGAACTTTCTTGATAGGTTTAAATCCCAAAGAGTGGTAGCATTTCAAGTCTTCAAAATAACCCCAACTTTCCAAGTCTCCAAGGTAGTTATTTAAACCATCAAGGCAGAACTCATTTACTGATTTTTTCAAAATTTGTGAGTCTCCAAGGTAAAACTTGTATTCTGGCTCATCAACGTATAACTTGTTCAGTGGGTATTGTCTTGATAACTCACAATGAGTACTATTGCTGTAAAACTCTTTTTCAGGATTTTGCTGGTCTCCAAGGTATAACTCTTTGGTTGGGTCATCAAGGACGAACTCGTTCTGTGGGTCTTGGTCGCTCATAAGGTCTTCAACCAAGCCAACAATTTCGCCCCAAGTTGTAGCAAAAGCAGTATTTTCATTTCGTATTTCAGACACAATTTCCTGTGAGAGAAAATAATAATGTATTAATTAAGTTATTTAATTATTAAATGAGTATGCTTCAATCAAAGTTTGAAAATAGGAAAATAAAAATCTTACCTCAACAGATAAGAGGTTTGAATCCAGTTCATCAACTTGAAGGTTTAGTTCCATACAAGACAGAGAGTTCCAAGGAACACCAAAGTCATCCCACTCAAGGTCTTGCTCGTTCTGTAGGTCTTGGTCGCTCACAAGGTCTTCAACCAAGTCAACAATTTCGCTCCAAGTTGTAGCAAAAGCAGTATTTTCATTTTGTATTTCAGATACAATTTCCTGTGAGAGAAAATAATAATGTATTAATTAAGTTATTTAATTATTAAATGAGTATGCTTCAATCAAAGTTTGAAAATAGGAAAATAATAATCTTACCTCAACAGATAAGAGGTTTGAATCCAGTTCATCAACTTGAAGGTTTAGTTCCATACAAGACAGAGAGTTCCAAGGAACACCAAAGTCATCCCACTCAAGGTCTTGGTCGCTCATAAGGTCTTCAACCAAGCCAACAATTTCCTCCCAAGTTGTAGCAAAAGCAGTATTTTCATTTCGTATTTCAGACACAATTTCCTGTGAGAGAAAATAATAATGTATTAATTAAGTTATTTAATTATTAAATGAGTATGCTTCAATCAAAGTTTGAAAATAGGAAAATAAAAATCTTACCTCAACAGATAAGAGGTTTGAATCCAGTTCATCAACTTGAAGGTTTAGTTCCATAGAAGACAGAGAGTTCGAGACAAGCACACAGCACACCATTGCCAGCAAAAACAAATGTTTAAAATGGAGCCTGGGTTTGAAGCTTTTATAGAGAAAGACTGGTGGGTGTGGTTTCCTTTGGAAATTCCCTGGGCAAGCCGAGGCAAGCCTTCATTGGGAAATTTTTCAAAACCATAACATCCTGTAATTTTCTAGTGATTTCTTTGTGAGTCAGAGATGAACTGGAAATGATGTAAGAGTGGGCGGGGCTTAGCAAAAGTAGGCGGAGCTTAGGAAAAGTGGGCGTGGCTTAGAAAAAATACCTTATGAAAAGTGGGCGGAGCTTAGCAAAAGTGGGCGGGGCTTAGGAAAAGTGGGCGTGGCTTAGAAAAAATACCTTATGAAAAGTGGGCGGAGCTTAACAAAAGTGGGCGGGGCTTAAAGAAAAGTGGGCGGGGCTTAACAAAAAAAAACTGTGGCTCAGGAGGTGGTCAAAC
>NC_140961.1:109993022-110000522 GCF_056783735.1 Eptatretus burgeri | reverse complement strand
TCTCTCTCTCCCTACCTCTCTCTCTCTCCCTACCTCTCTCTCTCTCTCTACCTCTCTCTCTCTCCCTACCTCTCTCTCTCTCCCTACCTCTCTCTCTCTCTCCCTACCTCTCTCTCTCTCTCTACCTCTCTCTCTCTCTCCCTCCCTCTCTCTCTCTCCCTACCTCTCTCTCTCTCCCTACCTCTCTCTCTCTCCCTCCCTCTCTCTCTCTCCCTCCCTCTCTCTCTCTCCCTACCTCTCTCTCTCTCCCTACCTCTCTCTCTCTCGCTCCCTACCTCTCTCTCTCTCCCTACCTAGCTCTCTCGCCCTACCTCTCTCTCTCTCCCTACCTCTCTCTCTCTCGCTACCTCTCTCTCTCTCCCTACCTCTCTCTCTCTCCCTACCTCTCTCTCTCTCCCTACCTCTCTCTCTCTCCCTACCTCTCTCTCTCTCCCTACCTCTCTCTCTCTCCCTACCTCTCTCTCTCTCCCTACCTCTCCCTCCCTCCCTACCTCTCTCTCCCTACCTCTCTCTCCCTACCTCTCTCTCTCCCTACATCTCTCTCCCTACCTCTCTCTCCCTACCTCTCTCTCCCTACCTCTCTCTCTATCTCTCGCTCCTACATCTCTCTCTCTCTCTCTCTCTCTCTCTCTCTCTCTCTCTCTCTCTCTCTCTCTCTCTCTCTCTCTCTCTCTCTCTCTCTCTCTCTCTCTCTCTCTCTCTCTCTCTCTCTCTCTCTTGTGTCACAAATGTGTTTGCAACTTGCCGTGTATGGCCAGAAAACCCAAGATCTTTTCACTTTGTTTAATGTTCATAAAACGATGGAAACCACTTTGTTGGAGAAGTAAAGAAAATGACCACATGGATTTGTTATACAGACATATCAGGTGTTTCAGTGAATGTGCATGAGACATGTGTAAGTAGGTGTAGTGTGCATTGAATTCAAATATTCTATCGTGTAATCACCATGGAAGCAGAAGATAGCTCAGTCATTATTGGGCTTTAACATCATTTTCCGAGTTTGAATCCAATTTGGCAACGGACAAGCCACGGATAGCAAATCAGAACAGCCCTGTAGGGACGTGAAGCTGACTTTCTCTTGTGAAATTACTTGTTTTTAACAAAAACTTATTTCCTGAATATTTATTTCAAATTATTATCTTCATTTTTTCGAATGCACTTGATTTTGGGTGTGGCTAATCTTTTGTGAAAGTCCATGCCCAATTATATATGTCTCTTCCAAAATTGTCTGATGCAGGAAGCAACTCTCACTTAAAGGTCGAAGGATGTGTTGGTGGATTTTTCTGCCTGACATATTAATAAACACATTTAATAGGAAACCATTCACATGTATTTATGAAACAATAAACTGCACAAAACATTTTTTTTCAAGGTTTGCTTTTAGAGGTACAGTATATGAATTTCTCTGCATTGAGCCACCTGCTTACAGATTAGGGAATCCCGATGCTTTAAAACTTTATTAAAAACACAATCATGTTCTCAAATGAATTTGCAATCCAATCCGATGGTAGTAAAAATAAATAATTGGTATGTTACAACGAATTAAATTAGAAATTTGCATAAGGAGGTGGACAAAAATTTTGCATTTAGTCAAGTTGTAATAATATGAGTTCCTTTGCAAAGAACTTCGACAGAGTAGAAGGCCATGAGGCCCATCAAAGCCTGCACCATTATTACTAACGTATGGTTGTTTATTCATGCTCTAACCTTTTTTAAATGTTGAGAACCAAGTAAAGAAGCAGCATGTACAACATATTTAAGTCATTGATATGAGTCAGCCAAGGTTAGAACTGTGGACCTCCAAGACAGTCTGGTTGTTGAATATGTGAAGGCCATTCAATAACATTGAGGTGTTTCATCATACCTTATCGAAACCTCTCTGTACAGAACAAGGTATGACAGTTTGTGAATCAGATCACAACTCCAGGAATGAAACTCAGACAAGATATGGAATTGCTGAGCTATTGGATCTAGCACTTTGTGATACTGTTGTTTCGCAAAAAAAAAGTCACACAAGTATCCCCACTCAATCAGTACCAATTAGACCACGAGGATATTGATTAAAACTATTATCTTGCATTTATTTTGCTGTGTGTGTGTTTGTGTGTGTGTGTGTGTGTGTGTGTGTGTGTGTGTGTGTGTGTGTGTGTGTGTGTGTGTGTGTGTGTGTGTGTGTGTGCATGCGTGTGCGTGCATGTGTATGCATCCCCACACCTGTGAAAATGTTTGCACAAACGTGTTTGAATGTGTTTGGATGAAAAGTGGAATGTAAGTACATGTGAAGTCATAACGGGAGTCATGAGTGTGCAGTTGAAAGTGGCAATGTGTGTGCAGACATTGTACATTCGTGCATGAGTGGGCGAGAAAGGCAAGTGGCGAATCATCGGTGGATCTCCGTGCAATGAAAGTTTCCCTGAACACCTTGCTCAAGGCGATTTTCGGTGCCTCAGTGACTCCTGATGAATGAATCTCCTCCGTTCGTTCCCTAACCTTCCCACTCACACCCCCACGCTGTCAGCCCCACACCCCACCATGACTGCTCTGTGTTGTGGTTGCGTGGGCCTTCGTTAATGGCCGCCGGCCGGGCTGTCTGCACCCCGTGGGTGGAATGGCTAATGCTTGAGCTTTGCAGTTACAAACACAGCCTCACAGATTCGTGTATCAACGCCTAACCCCAGCCGCCTCATTACCAGCATCTGTGCACGCACCCTCAGCATAATTACTTTTTGTACTAAATATGTTTTCCACCACTAAACTTAATTTCCATAGAATAGACCTGCTTTCTCAATCAAATCATTCTAGTCATTTTCCACGAAGCCAATTCCCAAAACCATCATCACTGCAAACCGATATGTGGATACAGAGGCCTGATGTTTGACAGGATTCTGCTGGACATGTTTTCAGACCATGCATGTTGAAAGCTGCTTCACTTTGTGATGTAGAGGACATTATCCTTTGAGGCAGGATTGTTTATAAAAAAAAAAAAAGCTTTTTGTGCTCAGGATCAAAGTTGTCAGAAAATATGGAAAATGTGGTATTGGATGTGGAAAGACCATAAAATGGACATACTGTTGATGTGGTGGTCGTATGGCAGCTTAGCTGTCAGGATAGCTATCATTTCTTGAAGCACAACTGTGTCGCTGATGCAGTGCCCCTCTACCAGTACACACACTGGAACTGGTACTCATTTCACCGACCTCAGAAGGATGACAGGCTGAGTCAACCCCCTGGTGAATTAATTCAGCAGCCAACAGGACTTGAACTCAGGACCCTAGAGGATACCAAGCCACCACCCTAACCACTGAGCCAACACCAGGCTATGCTGTTGATCAACAACACCTGGTGGAAGTGATCAACCAATCTTTAGAGTAAGACTTGATCTTGATTGGCTGTGGGTGACACAAGAGCATGTCGGAAAAAAAAAGCATATGCGAGGATTTTCCCCCAATTATCTCACAATCTTAAACTATTGATTTAACTTGTGAAATTTAATGTTAATTCACTGTCTGCTCATTATATTAAAAAGGAAGAATTAACTTCATCATCTTTGAATTGCATGTGACAAAATTTACGGACAATATATTTCTGTTATTTTGTGGTGAGAAATATTGCATCACACAATATTTATAATTTGCCTTTTAATGAAGAATTGACAGTGAAATTAATATCTAAAAAATAGGACCACTGGTCCATATATACAAGTACATAAATGTGTGTGTGCTTGTATATACAAACACATATATATATATATATGTATATATATATATATATATATATATATATATATATATATATATATATATATATATATATATATATATATATATATATATATATATATATATATATATATATATATATATATATATATATATATATATATATATATATATATATACACATATACAAATATATACACACACACACACACACACACACACACACACACACACACACACACACATATATATATATATATATATATATATATATATATATATATATATATATATATATATATATATATATATATATATATATATATATATATATATATATACAGATTTCAGAATCCTGTCTGATGAATGCATTCACAAATCCAGGTCCTCAGACAGTTATTTCCTTAAATGCATGTTCAAATTAACCCCATCCCCATGTCTAATGGGTTCTTAAATGTGATGCATTGAGAAGGGTAAAGTATAGATCCCCTCTCTTATGGGAAGCTTTTTTTCTTTAAGACAGACACGTTCACATGCATTTATTTCTCGAACTATGAAGCGTGCCCTCATTTTTCCTCAGCAACATTTGTTTCACGAGCTCTGACGCCCGCCTTTTTTGAGAGCGCACGGGTTGTCATGGTAACCGTGCCCCAGTGGGGTGGGGTGAGCTTGGGGTGGAAGGCACCCCGTAGAGATGCCCCGAAGATATAAAAAGACGTTCTGTGAGGAGAGACGTTGGGAGAGGAAAAGGCGAAAGAGGGACGTTCTAAAGTGAGAGAGATGTTCTGTGAGGAGAGACATTCTGTCCGGAGAGGAAAAGGCGAAAGAAGGACGTTCTGAAGCGAGAGAGACTTTCTGTGAGGGGATACCTTTTGAGAGTGGGGAAAAAGCGAAAGCGATACGTTCTGAAGAGAAAGAGATACGTTCTGAAGAAGAAAGAGATACGTTCTGAGATAATAAAAAAGAGTGAACGAAAGAAGTACGAGAGAGGAGCGAGCAAAGAGCAGGTGGAGGCACGCAAAAGTGGAGAGGGAAGCGCGCGTGTGGGTGTCTGGCCAGCGCCAACAGCGAGACGGTTCATCTTGCCAAGAGCTTCGACAAGCTAGTGTTATATATATATATATATATATATATATATATATATATATATATATATATATATATATATATATATATATATATATATATATATATATATATATATATATATATATTGTTACGGCTGTGGAAATTCGCATTACACCATAAAGGGCCCCCAGGTGAGATATCTCCATAGGTACATGTGTAGTTTGCCCAAACCCGTTGTATAGAGGGAATTTATGTGATCCATTCGGGCTGCGATCCTCCAGTTAGTCGTTTTTCTTTCTGTTCTATCTTTTATTTCAAACAAACAGCATCTCAACAACCACGCCATCCCCACAACAGCGCCAACCCCACTACAACGACGCCACCTCCAGCACCTATGCTACCACATCATCGCTTCTACAACCATTGGCAAACACCACCACCTTCAGGTTTACCTTTACCTTCACACCTTCATCCCACATCATCTCTTCTACGGTCATTCCTAAACACCACCAGTCAACACCAAACGTCGTGTTCCCGGAGCCGTTCGGCCATGGAGGCCGAACGAGTCAATCCACGGATCAGGAATGCTTCACGCCCACTTCTCCTCCGCCCAATGGGTAAGCGCGAGGCGGCTTGGCCCCGCCTCCAGGCGCGTGGAGGTGAATTCCGTCCATGTCCGTCTATGCAAATTTTAGGATCAGGGGAGGTTCACGCCCATTTTTGCCCGACCAATGGCTGACCGGGGGGGGGCGGTGTGGCCCCGCCTCCAATCGCGTTCTGATCGGGGAATTTGCATATCGGCGCCTCCTGAGAGCTATAAAGGTGCGAGCGGAAAGCGACTCGCGAGAAGAGTGTGGAACTGGTGGAGCTAAGCGTGAGTTGGAGCGTTGAGCGTTGAGCGTTGAGCGTTGAGCGTTGAGCGTTGAGCGTTGAGCATTGGAGAGCGTCATTGAGAGTTGAGCCGGAAGAGGTGGAGTGCGCGCGGTGGAGCCGCAGGCGGCGGGTCGGTGCAAGGAAGCTCGGGTCCGAGGCAAGGAGGACGGCGGTCGGCAATGAGGCTGCGGTGTGGGGGATCGCTCGTCTCGTCACGGGACCCAAGCCAGCCAGCCACTCCCCTCCCCCAGGGCATCAACAATTTCCCCTTCCCCCATGCTGAGATAGTGCAAAGGGGGGCCCCGTTCCTCCCCCACCCCAAACGTGGTGCCAACGAGCACGCCAGGGGCACGGAGTCGGGGCACAGCAGCGTGGACATTTTGCGGCTTGCCTGCCAATGTGTCACGAGGACGCGGGTAAGACCTCCCCGGTCTCGCAGACCTGGCCGCTCCTCTAGGTCCCGCACACATTTTGCCTACGGGCCTGTCTGCCTCCTTGTCTGTGAGGGTGGCTTCCTTCTTTTGCTTTTGTGTAAATGTGTGTTGGCGCCGTCTGTGAAGTAAAACTGTGTAAGTGTTGCCGTGTGTACGCGTTAGGTCAGTGTCAACTGTTTTCTTCTTGCCTTTGCTTTTTGTGGATGGCTGTATATACGTGCTTTCCGTGTGTCGCATAATAAAATGCTTGCTTGTTGAACTGTGCCCGTTTCGCTTCGTCTTTTCTCCATTTTAATCTCCATCTTTCATCACGTAAGGGGTTCGTAGTGGGTGCAACATCCCGGTAATTAATCTGAACCGTCCAGGTCGACAATAACACCGCTCGGTTATCCCGATAGTACGGAACGGGCCGCCCAAGCGGCTCGTGTCCGGAGTCGACCTGTGGCGAGGTACGATCGCCCGGTTTACCATCCGCGTGGGTACTGAGGTAGGTCGAGTTTTGCGAACAACCCTATCCTACGCGGGTGGCCGATTGGCACCATTGTGATGAGGTCGAAAGGCCCACCCGTGACTATCTCCCGGCGTTGGTCCGAGAGGGTCACGACAGAATTGTCCGTCCGGTGGGCGACGTGCCGCGATTCGAGTTACGTGGCCGTTCGCATGCCGGCGGGCGCGAATTCGCAACAATATATATATATATATATATATATATATATATATATATATATATATATATATATATATATATATATATATATGTTATACAAGTAATACACATTGAGCTACCGTGAGGTGGCACGTCGCTTTGGCTGTTCACACCAGACGATATCGGCCCTGGTGGACAGAGACACGCTTCACAACTCTGCAGATGACAGACCTCGATGAGGGAGGCCAAGAGTCACCACTGCAAGGCAGGACAGGCAGATGGTCCTAAGTCAGATGGCTTCAGACATTGAGGACTGAGTGGGACAGAATCCAGCAGCAATCCATCCAAAGGCTGGTAGGCAGTATGCGCCGACGATGCACTGCCTGTATCCAAAACAATGGTGGCCACACGCTATTGAAAGGAGACTGACATTGCACCCTGTGCTGTTCAGTGCTGTAGAACAAACTTAAGACATGGTGTATCTTGGTCAAAAACTTGACATGTCATCAATAAAATGCCAATGTTTCAATTAGCAATTCTTGGTTTGTTTTATTTTGAACTGTTACAATTTTATTACACGAGTACGTGCCCGTAAAAAAAATAAAATAAAAAAATAACAATAATAATAATAAATAAATAAACCACACAGGCCGTTTCTTCGCTCTCACGTGCCCGGACGTGCGTAACCCAAAAGTTCGATATTATTCACAGTTACGATTATTCGCAATTTATTTTTAATACCCACTTATTCAATTATCGC
>NC_140961.1:109968022-109990522 GCF_056783735.1 Eptatretus burgeri | reverse complement strand
AGGGTGATGGAGAACGAACCACTCGCTTAGAGTCACGGAGGACAAACCACTTGCTCAGAGTGCTGGAGCACGAATCACTCGCTCAGGGTGATGGAGCACAAACCACTCGCTGTGAATAATGTGGCATAGCAAAAGCGTCCGCAGAGAGTGAATGATTTGATCAGAATGATGTAGCGTGGTGCCATTGTCGACAATGGGTGCCTTGCATGTGACTTAAGAACTCATGCAAGCGCTCCATTAAAATGGTTGATAAGGAACAGTTGGCCAGGCTGGCACAGCATACCATGAAGTATCCCATTAACTTTAAAGCCTGTCTCCACCTAGCATGCAGCAGTTAATGAAATAAAATGAATTAATGAAATAAAATGACTTCATCCACAAAAGAGTTGCAGCTTCATGCAGAACAACCCTGGAGAAATCACAAGTTCAATCGCCCATGAAATATACATTGCAGAAAATGCTCCATTTTGCCTGCTCATCTGAGCACACATCACATGGTACATCGGTTTGAGGTCCACACAAACGTGTTAACTTTATTTTAAAATGTCCGTTTTTTACGAGATTTGCTTTGATTCCCTGTAGAGTACATCTCAAAATGTCCGAAAATATCGATACAGATCTGGCAGATGCTATGGATTGGCAGTCATTCTGGGGTCAGGTCCTGAGGTCCAGCAGTGAATGCATTAAATCATGTTGCTCAATGAAGCTGGTTCCATGAAATAAAAATTGCAGAAAATCCACCATTTTGCCTGCTTATCTGTGTATGTGTCACGATGAACATCGGTTCGAGGTCCGTGCAAACATTATCACTTTTTCTTAAAACGTCCGTTTTTTCTACCAGATTTGGTTTGCTTCCCTGTTGAGCACTTCACAGAACCTCTAAAAAGATATACATAGATCTGGCAGATGTTATGGATAGGCAGTCCCTCTGGGGGACAGGGCGTGAGGTCTTGTAGTCAGTGCATTAAATCATACAGCTCAATGTGGCTGGTGAATTTTGTTGCGTTCGTAATTTTTTTGTTCACTCAATATAATTCCCCAAACAGTAGAAAAAGATAAGTTTAATGCTTTCAGAATTTCACTTTTTCTTTTGTATATATGGAGGAGGGAACATGGCATTGCTTGCTTAAAGTAAATAGGTATATCAGCTTAGTTATAAGACTCAATATTTCTTTATATTATCAGATTTACAAACACATTAAGACACTTATTTAATCCAAATGATATCCAATCCTAAAATGCAAAATAATATTTTGATAATATACTTTAATATGTCTGTGAGAGTAGATCGTGGAAAATCATCTCATATAATGCATGAAATAGCCCCAAACTCCTAGTTTGAAAACTTATCATACTTACAAAAGCGATGCACATGATTCATTGCGATGATGAACAAGCATTTGATGTGAGTAAGGAAAGTGAAAAATAAACTTTATAGTTAAGAAATCATTGCGGCCTGTTCCAAGTCAAGGTGAGGTTGAGCAGGCCAAAAACATGGCGGCTTCAGACCCCAGCGAGGTCACCGAGGAAACGCCTTAATACACAAGATAGCGAGGTGGCCGAGGATCACCTGATGAAGGATATAATTAAATAAGGCCGTTAATTATCTTCAGAAGGGGTGTTTTAATAAACCCAAACTCCCAATTTTCACTCTGCACTTCCTTCGAGTTTTCTTAGTATGAATGCAAAGGTTTTAGTATGAATGCAAAGTTTCAGCTGCTAGGTTTTATGGTTTTGGAATTATGGAGGAGACACACACACACACACACACACACACACACACACACACACACACACACACACACACACACACACACACACACACACACACACACACACACACACACACACACAGCCTCGAATTAGTGTAGTATAGCTCAACGAAGCTGGTTAGTTTGTTCACTCACTATAATTCTCCAAACAGTTGAAAAAGCTAAGTTTAATGCTTTGGAAATTACACATTTTCTTGTGTATGTATGGTGGAGGGAACATACACTTGCTTGCTTAAAGTAAATAGGTATATAGGCTTAGTTATAAGACTCGATATTTCTTTATATTATCAGAGTTCCCAACACATTTCGACACTTATTTAATCCAAACGATATCCGATCCAAAAATGCGAAATAATATTTTGATAATATACTTTAATATGTCCGTGAGAGTAGATCGCTGAAAATCGTCTCATATTATCCATGAAATCGCTACAGGATCCTAATTTGAAAACTTATGGGACTTTCAAAAGCGATGTACACACAACGACTCGTAGATATGATGAAGAGACATTCAAGATGAGTGAGGAAAGTGAAAAATAAACTTTATCGTTAAGAAATCGTTGCGGCCTGTTCCCAGTCAAGATAATGCTGAGCAGGCCAATAAACATGGCGGCTTCAGACTACAGCGACGTAACCCAGGAAATGCCTTGACACCCCAGACAGCGACGTAGCCGAGGATCGCCTGATGAAGAATATAATTAAATAAGGCCGTTAATTATCTTCAAATGGGGTGTTCTGATTAACCGAAACACCTAATTCTCACTCTATACATATATATATATATATATATATATATATATATATATATATATATATATATATATATATGTATAGAATACATATATATATATACATATATATATATATATATATATATGTATAAACATATATATATATATATATATATATATATATATATATATATATATATATATATATATATATATATATATATATATATATATATATAAATATATATATATATATATATAAACATATATATATATATATATATAAATATATATATATATATATATATATATATATATATAAACATATATATATATATATAAACATATATATATATATATATATAAGCATATATATATATATATATATATATATATGCTTATATATATAAATATAAATATGTTTATATATATATATATATAAACATATATATATATATATATATAAACATATATATATATAGATAAACATATATATATATATATATATATATATATATATATATATATATATGTAATTCCATGGGAAAAGTTACCTGGTGGCTTTTTGAAAGTACATTTTTTTTTGAAAGTACATTTTTCATTGAACCTTATATATGTACCATATGACAGATCATGAATTGAAATAATTGATTTTTTGAAATATTAGCTTGATCAAGCAGTCAGTGTCTGTATACATAGTGGTAGCATCTCCGGACGTTCATTACGTCCGTTACGCTCAGGTGTTACGTCCATTATATTACATTACATTTGCCATAGTACTGCCTACTCGGTATCATTAATTCCTCAAATAAATACTGGGAATACAATGACGTACCTATACCAAGCTGCAATACCAGATTTACACTTCTGTCGTAGAACACTGCACAGAAATTTGTGAGCAAACCAATCATCATGCTAAAGCGGGTATTTTGACGGTTACGTCCGTTACGAAGATTCATCATACCGTAGCACTCAGGCAAAAATTCTTAATCTCATATAATTACCATTTCCTGGCACCTTTGTGTTCATTGCACAAAATAAACTTATACATTTGGCACGATAACCTTGTTCTTCCTGAAATATTTTTGAGAACTGCCAATAAGTTCTGTCCGAATGTTACGTCTGTTACGGTGGGATTACCCATATATATATATATATATATATATATATATATATATATATATATATATATATATATATATATATATATATATATATATATCTGAAAAAGAAAGACCCACCAACATCTCTCACCTGTGAATGGAGGGAATAGCCAATCAGCTCTCACCTAATCAATTAAACCCAGGTGGCTCGGATTATTTAAATAATTGACACCTCCCACACTCCGCTCATCGAAGAAGCTGCATAAAGCAACCAAAGAAGGCCGAGACAAGGTAAGTGCTTTGCTGTTTCAAACCCTTCCCAGATTTCTTCCACAGCTATAAAGACGTTTACACATAGTACACACATGAGAATCCAAATGCTGCACACCCCCTCAGCTGCAGGACCAGTTCCATCGCTTATTGGCGAATCATCAGCGGCAGCGCAGACAACAAAAAAAATTTCAAAGCTTTTAATTTTTTTAAGCGATTCTTTACCATTGAGATAAGAACAGAAACAATATACAATAAAATAAACCCTTAAATATCGCGGAGGTTACGTTTCTAGAAAATGTCACGATAGTGAAAAATGCAATATGTGCAGTGTTGATTCACAGGCAAAAAAAAGAGTGTGTGTGTGTGTGTGTGTGTGTGTGTGTGTGTGTGTGTGTGTGTGTGTGTGTGTGTGTGTTGTTTAGTCTCATGCAATATCTTCTTCTTCTGTTTCTTTCGGCTGCTCCCGTTCGGGGTCGCCACAGCGGATCATCCGTATGATCCGCATAGTGATTTGGCACATGTTTTACGCCGAATGCCCTTCCTGATGCAACCCTGGTCGCCTCTTATGACACAGGGATATGGTACACTTATTTTAACTGGGGTATACACTGGCCCAGTATACTGGTACTCATTTCGCCGACCTCGGAAGGATGACAGGCTGAGTCAACCCCCTGGTGTATTAATTCAGTGGCCCAACGGGGCTTGAACTCAGGACCTTTTGGATCCCAAGCCGCTGCCCTCACCACTGCGCCAACACCAGGCTCCGTCTCATGCAATATGCATAGTCTTAATTCACCGGAAACAAAAAAAACAATAAAAAATAAATGTGTGTGTTTTTTTTTCAGTGCCATGCTATATGTACAGTGTTGATTCATGGACAACAACAAAAAATGTGTGTGTTTGTTCAGTCCCACATTGTTTGTATTTTTCCACACTCTGAATCGGTTGCTCAACTTTCATTTTCTGAACTGCTCTGTGTTTACTTGTCAAAAATAATAAGTGTGTGTGTGAGTGTGAGTGTGTGTGTGTGTGTGTGCGTGTTGTTCGTTGAGGAAGGAGGAAGGGGTGGGTGGGTTGAGGGAGGGGATTGGATGAGATGGAATGGGAGTCTGGAGGGAGGGGGGGTGAGGTGGGAAGAAAGAAGGGGAAAGTTGGGAGGGGAAGGGGTGGGGTGGTAGTAGGGAGGGGAAGGGTGATGTGGGACACCAGATGGAGACGTGGGGTGTGAGGAGGAAGGGGTGGAGCTTGAGGAGGGGGGTGGGAGGAGGGACACAGAATTGCCCCGGCGACGCCGGGTGTCTGCAAGTACATATATATATATATATATATATATATATATATATATATATATATATATATATATGTATATAATTGTGTGTGTAACAATAGCTATCATCAAGGTACATAAAAGACTATACATAGCATCAGTTCTGCTGAAGCAGTTCTTGGGCAAGCGTTAGTGTTAGTGTTAGGATATACTAACTTAGGGTTAGTGTTAGATATAAGAGTAGGGTGAGTTCGAGTAATGGTATGCTGGGTGGTTTGCTTCTGCCTCTCGAGCTGCAAGGCAGTGCAAAATTTTGTAATATAGCCTGGCTGATAGCCATAACTCGCCTCCTCTTCCAAAAGGACACTATGGGATATTTAACATCCATCAACTAAGGCTGGCAGATGGGACACAAGAGTATCCCGCTCATCCAAGGGATGGCCCACACATTGATGCCTCGCCATGAATGCAAAACACCAGGATTTATTGCTGTGTCGAGATTCAAAACCAAATATTTGCAGATACCTCTTGCCTCTCCTGATAGCCCAGCAATAGCTAAAGTAATAAAGTTATTATTTATACACTGAGAATATTGATGAATAAATATAGTTATGAACCATATATTTGTGGTATGTTAAAAGATTCATTTACAGAGAGGATTATAAATAATATAAATCCATTCCTTTGGTGCTACAGTGGAAATTTCCATTAATAGCATTTAGAAAGGGATTGTCTCATGAGATCACTCCATGTGAAGGGAAAACTACAAACTTCTGGAAGTTAATCGAAGGTTTCAGCTTATTATGTAAAAGGGAGCAGAAAAGGTGCAAGGGTCACTGAGTAATCTGGCAGACTGGAGAAGCAGGGAGTGGGCGAAAATTAACTCAAATAACACTTAATTGGGGGTACTTCTTTGTGATGCTGAGCCAACATGAATGCTTGTTGCTGCTGTTGCTATCAAATGAGTTGAACTTTCTTGTTGGTAATTTCTCATCCAGTATAGATTCTTTATAAGGGTTTAAAAGGAGCTCTGGAGAAAGATTTTTCCTGAGTAAGGAAGACTGCTGGACAAAAAAACTTGTGCATTGCTGTATTTTCGTTTCTTTCTCTTGGAACCAAATCTTAATCCAAATCTCGGTTGTTGTTGTTTTTTAACAAGATCAAGGATCATGGAAGAGTGAAGTTATTGAGTGGTATGAACTGCCATTGGAGAAGTGGGGCAATAGTTGGATGCAATAAGCAAGGGAATTATGGAACAGGAAAAGCTGTGAGAGAGGAGCGGAATAAACGCAGCAACCTGTAAGTAAGAGAGTTCAGTTGAGAAGGGTTCATTGCGTCATAAATACGGTGGGTAAGGATGGAGGATAAGATGAGATCGGTGGTGTGCCAACTGATTTAAGCCCTGAAGGAAAGAGTGGGATAGAACAGCTTTTTCTAGGAAGTTCCACAAATTAGAGAAGTGCAGAGGAAAAGAGTTGAAGGATGCACCCAGCCTGGATTTTGGATGTTGTTAAGCCTGAATATTGTGCTATAATTTCTATGATATCCTTTTGCACTCAATTTCCCCTTTTTTGAATTTGTTTTATCTTCAACATTTTTTTTTCTGACCTGAGAGAATGTTTTACAGTATGCAACATAAAAGCAAGTCTACACAATTTTACTTAACCCTTGACACACAGCTTGGAGGTAACATACATTGCAGAGAGCAGTGGGTGATCAGATTCAGGAAAGTCTAGATACTTTAATAGATTGGGCAACAGATTGGCAGATGCAGTTTAACATAAAGAAATGTAAGGTGCTGTGGATGGGTAAGAATAACGAAAACCGTGATTACATGATACAAGGGACAATCTTGGAGCATGTCACACAGGAGAAGAATCTGGAGGTGGTTATTGATACAGGGGGTAAGCAGACAGCACAGTGCCGAACAGCTCTATGTAAAGCTAACAGGGTTTTAGGTTGTATCTGTCAGGAGGTAAATTATAAATCAAAACAGGCAGTGTAAACATTGCACAGTAATTTAATGAGGGCTCATCTAGAATATTGTGTGCAGTTTTGGTCACTACATCTGATGGAGGATGGAGCTGCCACAAGCGAGTACAATGTCGAACAATTCTATTGATTTCAGGGTTAGCTAGACTAAGCTATGAGGAGTGTGTGAAGGAGATATAATAGGACTTTATACATTGGAACGGAGGTGATTATGAGGAGTTTTGATTGAGATGTTTAAGATAATGAAGTGTGTGGATAACATTGGTGCATTGGAGTTTTACAGCATAGTGGACAATGTTAGGACCAGAGGCCATAGCTTGTGGGTAAAGAAAATAAGAGGATAGCTTTAAGGTTTGGATCTTTTAGTCGGAGAGTGGTTAATGTGTGGCATGGTTTCCCCCAGATAGGTTGTGGCAGCACAGGGGTGGATAGGTTTAAAGGGGATTTGGATGGATACTGAGATGCATTGCAGAGAGAGGGGTATGGGAATATAGGTTTGTGTGGATGGTAGGTAGCTTATGTGTAAATGGGTAGCGATTCTGGGGTTGGTTAGTGCAGGCATGATGAGTCAAATGGCTTCCTCCTACCACAAAGTTCCTTGCGTGTGCACAACACATCTGAGGACTGGACTGTCCCAGCAACAATTAATCATAACGAAATTGTACATTTCAAGAAAATAGATTACACATTGAACCTTTTGTTTTCATTTTGCTTGATGAATAATTGTGGTATAATCGGTTATGTGTTATGCAAAATTTGGTGAAAAATATGTTTCTTCAAACAATGATGTTTGTCTGTAATTTTTTCTCATAACTTCTATGTTCTTATTTCAATGGAGTAACGACCTGTCTCCTATTTCTCAGCCATGGGAACTGCTTTGGTAGGATCAGTATACTTAGAAACAGAGTATGATCATGTGAATGGATTAATGGAATGTGCAAATGTATGTCAAACAAAGCAATATTTCATCCTCACGTTGTATTCCTTTATCCGAGCAATGACGTGTCCACGACAAGTCATGAACTACTAAGAGCCAGTGCTGGATTTACTATTAGGCAGACAAGGCATGTGCCTTAGGGCCAGCCAAAAATTCGGGCCAAAAATTCTTTTCACATTAAATATTTGTCTTTTTTTGTATTAAATATTTTGTTCTTGAATCAGTTCATCTTTTGTCTGGGGTCCATTTCCATGAGCCCGAGATCTAATTTAAATTTTTCAGGCCATTCTCTAAAATTTCAAAATGTGCCTTAGGGCCAGCCGAGGCTTAATCCGGCACTGCTAAGAGCCAACCATGGGAGCTTGGCACTCTGTTGCAGGGTGTAGAAGTTTTCATTGAGCAGCAGAGGCGAATCAAACCATAATAATCCATCAAGGTTTTACCCACCCCATTACCAAGACACTCAAAAGTCTTGATACTGTTTATAATATCAGCGAATAAGTCTTCACATTAATAATACCTTCCCATTGAACCTTATTTAGAATCACGATAACTGTAGATGAAAGTTCTTGAGAAAAATATACCGAACAGGGAGGAAAATACCAAAATTGTAGTGTAAAACACTACTGTGATTCACTGGATTATAATATAACAGTTATTACCCTGAAAATCAGCTTTTGAAGTGACCAAAACTGTGTATTCCCACAAATAGTGTGACCTGAATTCAGAAAGGTTTGCTGTACTCATACATATTAAATCAAATCGTTCAGGAGACAAGCATGACTGATGCATTTATCTCATTTATGGGAAAATGCTTAAAAAAGAGATGTATTCATTCATCCAATTTTCCTTCATTTTTCATCGTGATGGAAAATAATTATGATTTAAAAACTCACCTCAGGAAATTTTTGGTGATAAAAATGAATTGAATTAAAGTGTGAGGTGAACAATGATTTAAGAGCAGTGCGTGGAGCACTTTTATGTTTCATATCAGTTTTGCTCTGTTACTTGTTAAGCATCAACCTGAATCCTGTGATCCTGGTAAGAAATGTACATGGTAGGAGGGTGCGAAACGAAGAAAATTTAAAAAGAGAAAAGGAAAAGGAGGGAAGACAGAGGGGGGGTGATAGATAGGGGAAGAAATAGAGAGAGTAAGAGAGATAGGTGAAGCCTGGTGTTGGCTTAGTGGTTAAAGAGGTGAAACCTGGTGTTGGCTTAGTGGTTAAGTTGGCTGTCTTGGGGCATTAGGGTCTTGAGTTTGAGCCCCTGTCGGCTATTGAATTAACACCAGTCAGGTTCCTTGTGTAATTTCGTTGGAAGTTTTTGGAGAGTAGCAAACCTATGGATTTTTGAGAAGTTTAAAATCTATTTAAATAAAAAAAATGATGTTTCACATTTTTTCAACTTTTGGTGATGGTGACGCAGATCGGAGCTCTGCCTCTGATGCCTGAGGTAGCACATGAGTGGTCAACGCTAATGACTGTGTTAGAACAATGTCGCAAATTGAAAGAGCTTGCTGTTGGGAAAGATCACCCGACTGTCATTTCCTGTGACTTGGCCCTCTATGAGAAGGTAATTCAGCTACTGGATGCTCGGCCTGACTTAAAAGGCATAATCGTTCCCAGATTGGGAGAGCTACATATCATCATGGCTGCACTGAGAGGTCTGGGTGCATCAATAGAGAACTCTGGCAAAGACGATGCTTGGATGGAAGCCGATGTGTATGGATCTGCAACCACAAGACAGATTCTGAAATGCACCCATTACAAACGCTCACTTCAAGCTCACATAAGTGGCACTCTCTGGAATGGAAATAGAAGAATTCTTCAAGGACAATCCGCATCTCAAGGAAGTCTGCGTTGTTGCAACGGATACGGTTCAAACTGCTTGTGGAGAACATGACAAAGCACTGAAAGCTGAATCAGTGCAGCAAGCCAGCAACTGTCTGCTCCAAGTCATCATCAATGAAAACTTGTTTGAGAGACTTCAGGAATGAGAGGCCAGCTGGTCAAAGAATGCCATGTTCAAGGCCATGATTAATATCCCCAAAGAGTAGAGGCAATTCTGCATTTTGTTGCAGCATCTCGGAATGCCGACTTAAACCTTCATCTTCAAGCCGGTGAAGAACTCAGCAAGATTTTTTTGCCATGGACAGAATCAAGTACAAGCGGCTCTGGCCAAGGTACATATCTGACATGTATGCGCTTAAGACCAGCCATCCAGAGACCTGGAGGGAGCTCGAAGCAGGCAATATTTCGGTCACCAAGAATACTATCCCATTTGTATCGATCGGAGCAGACCACATTGTTGAACATCTGAACAGGTTGCTGAAGGTTCACTCTGGTCTGATTGGCATATCAAATAATGCAAATGCCAGACAGCGATTCTTCTTGGCTGCACCTGAACTGTCATGCCAGTCTTGCGAGTTTAAGGGACAGTTTGGTCTGAAGGAAAGTGAGATCACTGATTACCATGGCCTGTCTCCAAGTGTCGTCAAGCGTGAACACAATGCAATTGACCGAATCAAGGCTGCCATACTTAGTCATGAAAATCCATTTGAAGTTGAGGGTAACCAGCTCTTCAACGTGGTCACCCACGCTTATGTGCCAGAAGAATTGTACCACAGATACTGAACATTGATGAAACAGGACAGAATCTCTATGAAGATTTTGTTGCTAAACCGATCAATGGTGATGTCAGCCTATGGGTTCCAGTGAAGAAGAACAACAGAATGTACATGTCTGGCAATGCAACACTAGCAATCAAGATCAGGGACAAGACAGTAGATCTAAAAGGAACCAAGGATTTGTATGGTAGACTGATGGTACTCTCCAGATCCAGCAGGGACGTCGACCAGAAGGATGCAATTGGCAATTTTGAATTCACTGTGACACCGAGAGCCCTGTTTGCACCAAACGGTAGCTTACTGTCATGCACCGACAAGTCGAAGCTAATCCACAACTTGGAGAAGTTTGCCAACAAGGAACCGTCTTTACCAGAATATGAGCTTGATGCCACACACATGGAACCAGCACCCGCTGATGCTGTAATTGATGGCAGTACTAGCACGAAGGTCGCAGTCGTGGATGGAATGGTAGTTGTCCAGAAAATGACCAAGAAACCAGCAATGGTCGTGCCAGTGAAGGACCTCAGTGAATGTTTCAATGATAGGGTGATGAGTCTGACCAGAGGCTTCGACCATGTAATTCTTGGTTTTGATGCATACAAGCAAGGTTCCCTCAAGAACACAACCAGAGACAAACGACGTCAAGGAAAGGCACCAGTCCAATATCAGGTCAAGGATGATACCAGTATCAAACACATCACGATGAGTCGATTTCTGTCCCATGATCAAACCAAGGCTGATCTGACGGAGTACTTGGCAGAGAAAACTCTAGAATACAACTGCGATTCAACAAAGGTGGTAATCGTTTCGGCATCTGGGTGGACGTCGAGCAACAGGTGTCTCCAATTTGAGGCGAATAACCATGAGGAGGCTGATACGTTGATGATCCAGCAAGCAATAGCTACATCACAGCAACACACGGGAGATATTGAGCTGACGATATTCTCACCTGATACGGATGTTCTGGTTCTTGCCATAGAAAACTATCATCTCCTGCCAAGACGCACATCTATCTCAATGGCATCTAGCATTGTCAAAATCGAGCCAATCTGGAAGGCCCTAGGTGAGGGGAGAGCCCAGGCATTGCCAGCCTTCCACGCATTCACAGGTGCCGATAATACTGGGCGGTTCGCTCGAAATGGTAAGGCAAAGTGGTTCCAGTGCTACTTGAAGGCCGATGACGACATGGTAGATGCCTTTGCTATGCTCTGTAAGGATGCTGAACTGTCAGACGACCTATACACAACTTTAGCAAGATTTGTCTGTTCAGGTTATTGTCCAAGTGGTGTCAATATTTCCAGCATCCCTGAACTTCGGTGGCATCTCTTCTGCAAGAATATGGCTGAGAATGACAAGTTACCACCAACTGTCGGTGATCTGAGGCAGCATAGCATGCGGGTACATATCCAGGCATACGTTTGGGGTCAAGCAGCAATTTCTCAGCAAGCATTTCTTGATCCATTAAAGAATGGCTTCCACCAGGACACGAGTGGTCAACTCAAACCGACAACAACAGACATTCTCCCTGCACCAAAGGCAATTATCGAGATGATAAGGTGCCAGTGCAAGACAGAATGTTCATCACAGAGATGTTCCTGCAGGGCCAATAACTTAACATGCACTGATCTCTGCATGTGCAGCACTTTGTGTGAGAATGACGAGGACTCAAACATTGAACGGCATGACCACGATAGTGATGATGATGATGGCAATGATGAGTGACATTCGAGACAGTGATGCCAATTGGCTACAAACTCATATTTGACATTAAGTACATTTCACTGATCACTATATTCATGCGTTACTTGTTTCAAGATTTGAAAGCAATACATTAAATAAACGGTAATTTGTCAAAATGATAGCCGTTTCCATGGCAACCATTGCTCAAAATACAGATATATGTATACTATATTAAGAACTGTCCTCCAGTTAACAATTATGCATCATCAGTTGCTTGCTTGCGATTAATTTTGAATTTTCAGAGCTGAAGTTAAAAAAGGGTTTTTACCCCAAAACGACCTATTTGACCACATTATATGCATTGAAAAAATGTGAAACATGGATTTTCTGTTTTGGTATTGTTTAAGCTTTCGAAAAATATTGGGGTAAGCCACTCCACAAAAAATTCCAATGAACGTCAAATTATGGACACAAGGAACCTGACTACCAGGTGAGGTTGACTCAGCCTGTCATCCTTCCAAGGTCGATGAAGTGAGTATCAATGTACTGGGGTAATAACCATTCGGGGGAACTTGTGTCGGAGAGGCGACCCATGAAACTTCCTCAGCAGCCCGATGCACCTTTATGGCACGAAAGGAATGGAATTATTATTATTATTATTATTATTATTATTATTATTATTATTATTATGAAGAGAGAGGTGAGGAAAAAAAACAAAACAAGAAATTGATGTTGTGTATATAGCATGACACTTGCAAAATTCATAAAATAAATTTGACCAGAAAAATAATTGTTAATTGAATTCAGTGTCCTGATATGCAAAACCTCTTCAAAATTCAAGTCAATAGGATGAAAATTGAGGATTTTAGCAATTTGGCCTATGTTGACCTTTTGACATAAAAAAAAAATTGGTGGTCGAATTCAATGACCTGATATGCAAATCCTGTTCAAATTTCAAGTCAAATGGATGAAAATTGATGATTTTAGAAATTTGACAAACTTGTTGACCTATGGCCATTGTTGACCTTTTTACTTCAAAACCAATAAGCTTCTTGCTAATGACCAACTGTTCCATTTTGTGAATATTGGTTAAAAAAGATGACCTGTAGACGATTGACAAACAAACAAGCAAACAAACAGACAGACAAAATCACACACACGACCAACCAATAAACTTGAAAAATCTCCAATTTTCGCAAGTAACAAAAGAGAGGAGAAGAAAAAATAAAGAGAAACAGAAAGAATGAGAGAGAATAATAGAATATGCATTATTTTCATCGCTTTTCCTCTTCACAATATCCAACAACCTTCACCAATGAAAGCCCAGATCAACAAGTTTTCCTTGTCAGCTTTTATCCTTCCCATCTCCTAACTTTCCCTTGTTACATGAACATGGCTAAATGGGGAAGATGAAGTAATGTTAAAATGACAAATATTTTATTCTTAATTTTGGAAAACAATGTGGCATATCTATCCCTATGCCTCGTTTGAGGTGAGAGGAAAACATTGGCTGGTTAAATGTGAAAGGCACTACTCAAATATACAGTCGAAGCTTGGGGGTAATAAACACTTCATTAGGTAATTAACCTCACTAATCCCTCTTCACAGGTGCCTGTTGCTTCTACATTGCAATTACAAATGTTTTTGTGTGTGACTTATTTTCCCTGAAGACAAGGAATTAATTTTGTGACTTTAGCACCAGCATGAATCCTTTCAAGCACTTGGATCTACAATTATTTAATCTGCTGTCATGCGAGACAGCAGGGAATAAACATTGACCTCCATTCAGGACACAGGAGGTGAGAAGGCTCTCTGTGAAGCATCTGGTCTCACCTAATTCACATCTCTGAAAAAGTTTTGACTTTTGGCTTTACCTGGGCATGATATATTTCCCATATCTCGTCTGTTGGTGTTCTTTTATGTTTTCAGTAAAATCCCATTACATGTTGTTGACCACTTCCCACAGGCCATCTTTTGTGAAACTGCTGAGATGTCGTTTCCTTGCTCAGAAAAGACACTTGTTACACGTGAAGTAACTTTTATCACCAACTGTGATACCTGTTACTTTCGCAAGTGTTAACAGATTGTAAAATTCTAAATCAAAGTCCCTGATTTTATATCTGTCTGTAATGCATGCTTACTAATTTTTTCACCTATTTTACAGTGAACTGGCATGTTACCCCGGAAGGTGATTTCCTCAACCCTCCCCCTCCCCCACAGTGGCACACACACACACACACACACACACACACAAATTCTACTGTGAGTAAACTCTCACATCCAATTCTGACAACTTAACAAAAAGCCTCAGCCTCCCCTCCCAACTCTGTTCCATATTTGCTCTACCCCCCTCCCACCCAGCCCAAAGTGCTCACCCTTCCACTCCCAACCCTAAGTCATCGATCCCCTCCCCACACTCAAGCCTTCAAACGCCAATGTTCTCTTTTCCACCAAAAGTCCTAAACCCTCTACCCCCCCTCCCCTCACTACTAAAGTTGTCCCTTCTTTACTCTCACCCTCCTCCGCTCATAAAATAAAACGGCCATTCCCATGTCAAAACAGCAGAATATGTAACACTTTCTGCTTCCCGATCATGCTATCACTAATTTCACAGAAACCCATCACAATTTGAAGAGAAAATGGTTGGAAATAATGGAAACCTGTGTAACCTCTGCAGTAAAACCACTTCTTGAGAGAAAAGGCAATTCTACAAGGTTCTAAAGGGTAATTCTCAATGGCTCCTAAATTGGTGGCCATAGTTTAGAAATTGAAGGACAGTTCCTCAGAGGAACTGTCCAACCAAATGGGAAACTGGAGGAAACTCTGACAGGAAGAGGTCTGGCAGACCCAATGCCACAACACAATCAGAAGACAAGTTTCTGAGGATCAACAGCTTGCGTGATAGGCGGCTCACAGGACAGCAGCTTCAAGCACAGCTAAACACTGGTCGAAGTAAGGAAGTCTCAGTTTCAACTGTGAAGAGAAGACTTCGAGCTGCAGGTTTGACAGGTCGAGTGGCAGTAAGAAAGCCATTGCTAAGATGGCAAAATAAGAAAAAGAGGCTTGCCTGGGCCATGAAGCACTGCCAGTGGACTACTGAAAACTGGAAGAAGGTCTTATGGACCGATGAATCAAAATTTGAAATCTTTGGTTCATCACGCAGGGTTTTTGTACGCCGTCGAGTAGGCAAAAGCATGGTTCCTCAGTGTATGACACCAACTGTCAAACATGGAGGAGGAAGCGTGATGATCTGGGGCTCTTTTGTTGGATCCAGAGTCGGCGACTTGCACAGAGTGACTGGCACCCTGAACCAAAAGGGCTACCACAGCATTTTGCAGCGCCATGCAATACCCTCTGGTTTATGCCTGGTTGGTCAGGTGTTTATTCTACAGCAAGATAATGACCCAAAACATACCTCCAGGCTATGTGAGAAGTACCTTAGAAGAAAAGAACAAGATGGTAGGCTTCAAATCATGGAATGGCCAGCACAGTCTCCAGACTTAAACCCCATTGAGCTGGTTTGGGATGAACTGGACAGAATGATGAAAGCAAAGCTATCTACAAGTGCAACACATTTGTGGGAACTTCTGCAACAGTGTTGGAAAGAACTTTCCAAACAATATTTGATTTCCATTGCAGAAAGAATGCCACGAGTATGTTCAGCTGTTATATCTGCAAAAGGTGGCTACTCTGATGTCAAAAATTTAGATTAAATTCTGTTCAACAAAACGATTCCATGATTTATTTTTTATCTGCAATTGTTTATTTGTTCCATGCTTTAATTTCAGAGTACATTGAAACATTAAATTGCTTACATTTCAGTAAAAACTGGAAAAATGGGGGTGTTCTCAAAGTTTTGACTGGTAGTGTATACCTTCATCACTGTGTTGTTTAATATCCCATCCAATTTTCCATGTTAAATCCTACCTTGTTTGTGCTGTATTTGGCAAATTTGTACATGCGTCCGCAACCATATCTTGGATATGTATCAACCAATTTTATTTGTACATGGCACAAAGACAAAAGATGATGGTATACATATGCATATCATTTTTTTTCGACATTCGATCGAAGATGGCCGACTGGCGGCCGTTTTAGTCATTAAAAAAAAAACAGTTCCGAACACGTCCGTGAAAATGTAAGAAAGTGCGAGCCTTGCAAAAGAGGCTATCGGAAGCAAACAAAATGGTAGCAATTTGATTTTGAAGTCCCTCCCTGATTGGGGGTAGCCCCACTGAACAGACAGACAGACCCACTGGCTGAGATTTGTTTATTTTCTTTGATTAAGTTTGTAACATATCCTGATGCTACGTGGACTGTGCTTCACCACTGAAAAACATCTGGTAGCTTGTACATGTTGCTGCTGATTCTTGCCAACATCTTTGTTCCTTTCACATTTCTTTCCAAATTTTTTTTTTTTTTTTTACAACTCTCTTAATTCATTCAACTTCTTGCTGTTTCTTCTCTTTCATCTCTTTAACTCTCGATTCATCTCTAAGGAGAAGCAAATTCTTGCAGAAATTTTTCTGTAAGGCCCGCTTGGCTGCACCTGGGTGGGTTTGAGGATTGTGGAGTAGCGGCTGAAAATCAAATCCTATTCAGGTTCCCCCTGACGACTCCTTCTTTGTTCATTACTTCTTCAACTTCCTTCCTGGTCTTCAATATATATATATATATATATATATATATATATATATATATATATATATATATATATATCTCTTCTTCTTCTTCTTTCGGCTGCTCCCATTAGGGGTCGCCACAGCGGATCATCCGTGTGATCCGCATAGTGATTTGGCACATGTTTTACGCCGGATGCCCTTCCTGACGCAACCCTGGTCGCCCCTTTCGACACAGGGATATGGTACACCTATTTTAACCGGGGTATACACCGGCCCAGTATACTGGTACTCATTTCGCCGACCTCGGAAGGATGACAGGCTGAGTCAACCCCCTGGTGTATTAATTCAGTGGCCCAACGGGGCTTGAACTCAGGACCTTTTGGATCCCAAGCCGCTGCCCTAACCACTGCGCCAACACCAGGCTATATATATATATATATAT
Organism: Eptatretus burgeri; assembly: GCF_056783735.1. NCBI lineage: Eukaryota > Metazoa > Chordata > Myxini > Myxiniformes > Myxinidae > Eptatretus > Eptatretus burgeri. The sequence goes on along the minus strand of NC_140961.1, from coordinate 109,973,077 downwards.
ATATATATATATATATATATATATATATATATATATATATATATATATATACATATACATATAGATATAAATATATATATATATATATATATATATATATATATATATATATATATATATATATATATATATATACATATATATATAAATATATATATATATATATATACATATAGATATATATATATATATATATATATATATATATATATATATATATATATATATATATATATACATATATATATACATATATATATACATATATATATATATATATATATACATTTTTTTTTTTTTTTACAACTCTTTGTAAAAACCCTGGTCGCCATATATCGTCGCATAGCACGAGGTGCGCTGAGTTACTCGCTGCCACTCCGAACTCAGTCACCACCCTGCACACGCCGATCCGAAGATCCTCGTCAGCCAACTGTAGTGTCGTGGTAGGGATGCTTAGCATGCAGACACGAGTGGAGGAACAGTCGAGCCCGGCTTTGTTGCACCAGCGGGAGCGCGGGCGTACTTTGCCCGCAGCCCTCCTTTATTACGCACTCAGTACACACACAAGCCCTGGCGACTACGGCATCCACTATGACGCCTCAGGCGGCGCGCACTCCTTATATCCCTGGCAGACACAATGATCACGCCGACCACTCCCCCACCATCATGCCCTGCCCCGCAGGCCCGCAGGCTATACCACAAGCAGAACCACAAGTGGGACATCGTCTAGTTTATGACTGCAGGGAAACTGCAGGGCAAAACTCCCATTCACGATTTACACACACTTGTCTAACCATTGGAGAGAGAGACACCCAGGCAGGTTAAAAACGAATGTTCATGTTAACAAACAAACACGTGTATATAAGCAATGCAGTGTCACAAATGAAAGTCTGACCGTTAAACATGCAAGCCCCTTAGACAGTCACCTTATCATTAAAATACAGACATAGGCACATCATTCACTCCGGGAAATTATAGAAGTGAGAGTGAAACACAGAGAGATAAAGAAGGCAGGGCTCATTGGCGACCCCTCGCTCACCCAACATAAGCCTGCGGGTTTACGTTGGTCCTAACTTGAAAAGAGGAGGGGGAGAAGAAAAGATGGGGTGTTGCTGTGATGCGCCGTGTGGGGAGAAATGCGGTGAATGCTTTGTAATGCGTTAGAGAAAATTGTGAATGCAAATCAGTAACCCAGCTCTTAGCTAGTCAAGGGAAAACTCGAGAAAGATAGTGCAAGTCAGTGTATAAGTTTCAGGCAGGTCCAGGGAAAGAGCTCCGCAGCTCATTCGCAATCGCTCCATGGCTGGCTTCATCACTGCCAACAGAGCCCATCTGCACAGAGGCTCATTTCTCAAAGATTCCTTCTGGCTCCCATTGTTCCCTCAACACAAACGACACCGAAGCCTGTGATGACTGGACTTTCAAGCCATTGGCCAAGGCGTGGCCGAGAGCCGACCAGCATCCCAGTGCAGCTTGTTGTCCATGAGTGCTGCCTTCTGATTGGAGCACTGCTGTTGTCAGGCTATGCTCATTGGTCGAGCTCCCGACGCCGTCCACTGGCAATCCCGCCCATATGCGGTCATTGGTTTGACTGTTCCGTCAGGCGCTGGATGTTACCCAGCACTACCTGGTGATCCTCCTCAGCCGCTGCATGCTACCTTGTGAGGGATGGTCCTCGGTCGCTAAATGTTACCCAGTGCTACCTGGTGATATTCTCTTGGTTTTGATTTGTACTGTGGTTTTGTAATGAAATGTGGATTTGTAAAATGTGATGTTGTGTTTCAAAGTGTGTATGGATGCGCTGAAAATAGGTATGGGAGAGAGATAAGAAGGGATATCAGAAAAAAGTGGATCCAGTGATGGGTTACAAAGGGAATTCGAATCTGCTAGACAAGCACAATGCATTTTCCTGTCCACTGATACGAGGGGAGAGATGAGCTATCTAAACAAAATACTACCGGTATATCTAAACTCCAGGGTTCCTTTAGGTGTTGTGTGTGTGTGGTCGTATGGCAGCTTAGCTACCGGGGTAGCTATCATTTCTTGAAGCACAACCGTGTCACTGATGCAGTGCCCCTCTACCAGTACACACACTGGAACTGGTACTCATTTCACTGACCTCAGAAGGATGACAGGCTGAGTCAACCCCATGGTACATTAATTCAGTGGCTGACAGGGCTTGAACTCAGGACCCTAGGATCCCAAGCCAGCACCCAAACCACTGAGCCAACACCAGGCTACCTTTAGGTGTTGAATGTAACTTCCTGGGGTCTTCCAAAACCGCAACAGTATATAGAAAGAGACAAAGACTCTGAAGAGGGAAAATAGGTTTATTCTATTCACGGGATCAGCACAGGTCTGGAACAGAAACCAGTAAGGTGACTAAGGTGAGTCAACAAGTCATTTTGGTTGTGGAAATCGCCGGGTAAGATGAACTCCCTGTGACCGGGATGTACACAGAAATCTCACAAAAACAACTTTCTGGAGCACGTTGGATTATCCATTCTTGCAGCACATCCTAAACTTGTCCAGCCAACTGTCTCTCTCAGCACCAACTCGGAGAGCTGTCATCCACCCTTCCCCATGAGACCATACAAAACCATTCCTGTCCTGATTGGAGGAGAGGGCATCAATCCAGAAACTCTGAAACCATTGGTCCAGGACTCGCAACCGCATCCAAAGGTCGCAGGCCTTGGTTGGTCCAGCAGGCCAACTACTCATGCTCCTCATTAGGCCACACCATGACATTTTACACGTCCATTACAGACATGGCCAAGATCTCTGTGTCATCAAGGGTCTAATATCACTCGGGATGCTGGTGTGAAAGATTGGAGGAGTACAAGAATAATAAAAACATTAGAAAACAATTATTGAGAGGATATACACAAAAAATAGGCTTGGTTGCGGCTTAATTGTTAAGGTGGTTGGTGTCTCATTGTAAGGTTCGAAGTTTAAGCCATGCCAAAATAATACCAGGATGGATGACTTAGTTTGTCATCCTTCTGAGGTCAGCAAATTCAGTACCATCTTACTGGGAAAAGTCAACCAGTTGAGTCTTTTTTTTCGAGTAGCGAGCAGTCAAGGTTTATGCCCTCCAGCCAATGAAACTGCCTTGACAGCCTTATGCTCCTGATGGCATCCATCCACATCATATAAAAGACATAAAATCCTGGATATGTCATCAACCATAGACATATAAAAGTGTAATATCAGAGGGACAATGAGGTGCTATCTAAACACTTGATCTCTGGTAAGGCTAATTGGAGTAATTGACTGAATGGCTAATCTGAACATGCACACGAGGAAAGATGTAACTGTTCTCATAAATTATCTCTTCGTCTTGGCCAAACCTATGTTCTTCCCACATTCTGTTTTTTTTGTTTTGTTTTGTTTTTTTAACACCCATGCATATGTTATTAAATGTCAAACAATTTTAGTCTGATCTTATTTATATTGGTTTTATAATTACCAGATTGTGCAATGCCTCCAGCATTATGTTACTTTTTGTGAATAATATCAATGGAAAAAGATCCAAAGGCAGAGAAATATATATATATATATATATATATATATATATATATATATATATATATATATATATATATATATATATATATATATATATATATATATATATATATATATATATATATATATATATATATATATATATATATATATATATATATATATATATATATATATATATATATATGAACCGGGCGTAGTAGCGTGCATCTATAATCCGGCTACTCGGAGGCTTGGGTAGGAGGATCGCTTGAGGATGGGAGCCCTGCACTGGGCCGCGCGATGAGAGGGCGTAGGGCAGCCCAGAATCATGGTGAAACCCAATCCTTATCCCTGTGTCGCAAGAGGCGACCAGGGTTGCGTCAGGAAGGGCATCCGGCGTAAAACCTGTGCCAAATCAGTATGCAGATCATAACGGATGATCCGCTGTGGCGACCCCTTACGGGAGCAGCCGAAAGACGAACAACAACATATATATATATATATATATATATATATATATATGTGTATATATATATATATATATATATATATATATATATATATATATATATATATATATATATATATCAATGAATTATTCCACATGAACCTTTCATTCTCATTGTTTCACACAAGAAGTAATTTGTTTCTTACTTTAAAAGCTTTCAATGAAATTTGAAATGTTTCATTTTTCTGAAGTTATCCATCACAAAGTCCACACGTTTTCTTCTTCCTCATCCCAATTCATTCCACTTCTTCTTCACACATTTTATTTTCCAAATCTGTCGATCATGCAATCACTTAGTCCATCGATCGTCCCTCCGAACTTATAGCACAACTTTCCTCCGTGATGATAACTTTCTATTGCATCCCCAACATGCTGTCTGACTGGTTTTTTTTTGAGAATTGGGGACCATGAGAAGTTCAGAGAATGGCAGCCAACGACCATTAACACTTCCCAGTCTGTACAACAGCAGTGCATCCCACACACCCCACCAATGTCCCCCTTCTCCTCCACTGCAGTGTCCTGCTCCCCCGCTCCCTTTCGCAAGTCCCATTTCCCTCCCCCACCAAGCTTCCACGTTCCCCCACCATGGGTCCCACTAATTCCCCTCCCCTCCCCACCCCCACGACAAATCCCATTCCCCTTCCCCCCACCAGCCTTCCCGCAAACAATCCCTATGGTTCATGTCTACTACCCATTCCCCCACCAATAATCCTCCTCCACCTGCTGCACACCCAATCTCACACTCCGCATGCTCCTCTTTTCCTCCTCCATCCTCCCTCATAGTGTGGTCCACTAATATTGAAGGTTTCCATTCTAATATTTCAGATCTCTCCATTCAGGTTTCTGCTGCTGCTGCTGCTGCCATTGTATGGTTAACAGATACGTTTCTCTCACATGGTGTTTCCAATTCCTTTGTGTTCCTCGCTGGCTTTTCCACTTTGTGTCCTCACCTTTCAGCTTTGACAGGCCTCTCCCCCGCTCCAGAGCTGGTGTTGCTGTGTATGTCAATAACTCCACTGCTCATTGGCCATTGTCCT
>NC_140961.1:109945522-109963022 GCF_056783735.1 Eptatretus burgeri | reverse complement strand
TTTAACATCTACAAGGTCCTATTTTTAAGGTGTGATTGGAGGCTCGAGTACTTGCTCTTTGAGGATCTTACCCGAGGTTGCTTTACTAGTTATATGTATTGGACAGCATGGAGGTATGCACACTTGCCTCTGAGCTGTCTAACTTGGGTTTGAATCTCAGTACAGCTATAAACTGTCATCTTGATTTTTGTATACAGGCTATGACATCAATGTGTGTGCTATCCATTGGATGGGCATTGAACTGGACATCACATCAACTGACATTAATTACCTCCGCTACCAAAGGTGGATGGAGGTTATGTTTTCACCCTTGTCTGTCTGTTTAGTAGGATATCTCAAAACGTTTTCGACGGATTCAGACGAAACTTTGTGGACAGTTTGGGTGTGTGACAAGGACGAATTGATTCAATTTTGGTGAAGATCCTGATCTGAGATGTTTTTTAATCCCAAAGTGATTCTTCACCATTGACATATGGGTGCAAAAACGATACATAGAGCAATACTTCAAAAGGTTGTGGATGGATTATGACAAAGGTTGGTGGATGAGTTGAGTAGGTGACAAGAATAAGCTGATTAGATAGTGGTCGATATCCGGATGCAGATCTGGCCGAACAATGGGATACTAAATGTAAACAGTTCAGCCTGGCGGAGGTATACCGGGTGCCGTTCTCATTGTTAGATGCTATAGATCCCACAGTTTCTTTCTCAAAAATAGGTGAGTTATTGATATCACCCTGAACAAATTCAAAATTCCTGCCTTGACTGACTGCTGGAAAGACAATGGCAAACTACCGAGCAGGGGCTTCTGCAGGAACCCCTTTGACAGTACCAATACGCTGTCAAAAGTATTGGTACATTTGAATGATTGAATTATAGGTATGCATATTTTGAAGGATACAAAATAATATTGATGTGTCTTAGACTATTGTGAGTGTCTCATTCCGATAAAATATTTATGCTGAATCAGTAGCATACTGTATAAAATACAAAAGTGGACTGATGAATGAACAAAATATGTTTGTGACATTGAGGAAAATATTCATCCACATCGAGGCTTTCGGCAACAACACAAGTTTCCCTCACAAAAACCTCTCAACCGATCTGATGAGAATCTCACAATATTCTTACCAGACCTCGTGAGAAATTATCAGATATTTCTGAGGAGTTTGAAGATCAACGCAACGATTTTCAAGGAGGTTGAGGTGGTGTAGAAAATCTTCGGAATACAAAGCTGAAATCACATCATATTAATTTCCCTGGAGTGTCAGAGAAAACATCAACACTTTCTTCATTTCCTCAATGGGAGTACTTTTCTGGAGCTTTGATGGATATTTGCAGGAGGAGGAGAATTCCTTGTATTGTTACTCATATTGTACCCAAATGTTAATACTATCTTCAAAAATAGAGAAAAAGATTGACAATCGAATTCCCTATTCTCTGTCCAAACCGAGGTCAAACTTTGGAGGTTATCAATGGAGGTATCTCGAGAGCCTGATGTGGTAGCCCCAGCAACTTCCACAGACAAACCCTGCGGCTCTCATCCTGCATAGCAAGGCTCCTTGGGACCAACACAAATAGCTCCTGCCCTGTGGAGTTGGTGTGAATTGCCTTGGTGTGAGAGGAATATCCTGCACAACTTGAGCATATTTTCAGCACTGGGAAGTCCCTAGCATTCCAAGGTCACAAAGAGCTTCCCCTGTTGCCAGAGGTCAAAAACAAATATTTTACTTTGACATCACTCACAAACCAACTGGAAAATAGTTTTTTCACAATGAATAGAGACATATCAAGAGTAGAAATATGACCAGCAATATGTGTATTGGTAAAAAAAACAAAAAATGCCCTAAATGTCTGGCATACACATCCATACAGTATGTTGGTGATAATATTGGCTGATTGTGAAATTTAAATTTACCTTTGAACTTTGGTCAACCACTTTGAGTTCCCCATGCATGCAGTGTAACCATTTCATTCCTAGGCATAAGAGCATCACCACTAGAAGTGTGAAATTGGCTTTCAGTTTAAGACAGATAGCCCAACCGGAATGAATGTGTGTAGTGTGAGCCAAATTGGAAGGAAGATCGAATCTGGAATTCTCAAACCCTAAATCAAATTCCCATCCCACTGAGATACATACACACATACCTGAAGATTCGATGGCACACGAGTGCACAAACACAGCTGAATGCACGTAGTATTGATTGCATTTACGTACGATTCACCTACATCCTCCCTTGAGAAAGAACCCCATTTTTGTTCTCCGGCATGAGAAGGTTAACAGGAATCATCACTTTTTTTTAGTTGTCCTTTTCTATCCTTGGCCTTTTAGTGATAAGATTGCTGTCTTTTGGTTGCCAAGGTGAGATTCAAAGGATGACACCTCAATTTCAGAGTGCTTCTCGTAAAGCTTTTATAACAGAAAAGCCTTGAGAAAATGATGATGCCTCATCCTAGGACAAAAATGTTGCTTTTAATATGTACCGTTTAGTTAATTGTTCATTTTCCTCTGATGTGTGTCATTTATTAAAATGAACAGCTTTGCTAATGATTTCAAAGGAAGAGGTATAAAACAATAGGTGATGAGCTGGAATTCCAGTTGGAAGGCAAAAAGCCAAAGGAGATCGAGAAGTTGTTTTAATGACAAACAAAAATACAAAGGTCGTGTGATTTTGAAAGGCGAAGATGAAGTGCAGGAATTAGCATTACTAGAGGTAATGTGTAGAGCTCTACAGGAATGGTTACATATTGAAGGAATAGTGAAAACAAGGAAAAGAGGAAAATACAACCGACGTGTATGTAAGTGGTGATAAATGTGTCGTGATGTTCAAATTAATGCAGAATGGTTAAAGTCTTGTTACGTGGAATGGGTTCATATCTCGATTGTGGAAATACTTCAGCTTGGCTCATGTGTTCAATTAGGTGAGCATTAAACTTGACATACATATCTGAAGAGGTAATTGATTTTGTCAACCATGTACTGAAAAGGCAATGAGTGACAATTAGGGTAAGAGTATTGTGTAAAACGTCCTGTAACTGGTGGAGGACTTGTGGCTTTTAACACCAAAGGCACATAGCAAAGTGCTACACACTTTCCAAAGGACACCATCAAGGACCATTATTTTGTTCTGTGAGTGGAAAGCCTTGATAGAGTAGGGAGATGCAGAGCCCTGGAGAGGGGTGGGATGACCAAAAATGCAGTCACCTACGGGAAGCAAGCGGCCAAAGAGAGGGACTCACTGTGCTTGAGGGCAGTCCCACAGGTAGAAAGGGTTGCGTCTGTGCATGCATGCAGGAGCTGAGCACTGGGGGCAGAGGAAGAGACACACCTCTCTCCGCTTGGCCATCTCTCATGCCCTTCTCATCACCATTCCTCCTCTTCACCACTGCACCCTGTTGTGTAGTAAAATCAGCCAACATGTAAGTCCTTTGGCTCAACTGTTTAATGGTGGCTCTCACCTCCTACACTCACTCGACAGCCCCTGACATCACTCTCGGTTACGCCCCATCAGTTCCGGCTCATCATGCATTCATTCATAGTCGTGAAACTCCCAATACCACACACCCCAAGCTGCACTTCGCCTTGTACCATCATTGTCTTGCAGTGACAACCAACTTGTGTAAGCCTCAATCCCTCGTCTGTTCTGTTCCCCTTTGTTGTGCAAATACGGTATTTGGCACCAAGAGCTGGGGTTAGACCTTGTTTATTGTGTAAGTAAGATTGTGCATTCATTTCATTCCCATCCGTCTATTGACCACCATATCTTTTCCATTATTTATTGTTCTGTCCTTCTTTTTCCACTAATACTTTGTAAATATCCCCCCTTTTACGTAAGATCCGAGAAATTTGAAGAAAAGTTTTCCAGCCTTTTGCCTCCAGCACGTTTCAAAGCCAGATTTGGCTTTTATTGGAACAATCCTTGGGGAATTGTAAGAGGTAGCAATTGAATGCAGTAACTTTAAATATTGTTTTGGCATTCGCAGAGGCCTTTATCTGATCTCCGGTAAGTCAGTCTGTTCCTTACGGACTGTCTGACGCGACAGTATTATAAAGTCGAGATACAGCTAAAAATGCATGAGAGCACAGAAATGTCCTCAAACTACTTGGAAAGTGAGAAACAATAGAAACCTGAGCTAAATTGAGAACATTAAAATTGAGAATGGAAAGAGAAGGCAGGATGAAATGAACAAGAACATAAGATATGGGAATGTGAGGAGTGGGAAGAGAAAACAAAGAGGTAATGGAGATAAAAGTAAAGTGAGGAAAGGTATAATAGTATGTACGAAGCATACTGGGAAGTGGTTGAGGAAAAGTGAAGGTGGGGAGGGTCAAAATTTTTCCACATCATAAATATATGCCTTATTATGCAATGTGAAGATGCCAATAGCACAAGTCCTTCAAAAGCCCCACCTCCATCTCTCCTTCCTCCCTTCTCATGGTGAGAAAAGCAGCGTCATCATGAACATACTTCAATCTCCATTGTGAGCTCTGCAATAACATATTTATGTCAAAAGATTCACATTAGACTGTGCTTTGCTGCAACATGAGAAAACTTGGACATCTTTCATGTATTACAAGGAAGAAATGGCCACTAAAGGCAAAGCTAAGACGGTTTAAGGTTGCATTATTCGGACGATTTCATACCCTCTTCCTGTCCAGGCTGGAGTTCCTCAAGGCAGTGTTCTGGGCCCTGTTCTTTTTCTGGTTTTCATCATTGATCTCTCCGACTCTCTGGAAAATCCTTTTTATCTCTTTGCTGATGACTCCACGCTCTGCTGTACCATCTGTCATCCCTCAGATCAGCAGGCAGGAGCCTCTTTACTCTCTGCAGACCTGGATAAAATCATACGCTGGTCAAACACTTGGAACATGTCTTTCAATCCTGACAAATCTCACACTCTCATTTTGTCACTCTGAAAGGACAATCTGGAAAAACCCTCCCCCCCCTCCCCTTCCCATATACTTTTTCAACAATCCTCTTGAAGAAGTCCATTCATTCAAGCTTTTGGACCTCACTATCTGCCATGATGTTTCCTGGAAAAGCCACATTTCCAAGCTGGGCCCCAAAACCAATCTCCAAATGGGCATCTTCTGTCATGCAAAGTCCTTTCTTGGAACATCTAGACTCCCAACGAGATACAAAGCTTTCATCCACAGCCTGATGGAGCACTGATCTCCCCTCTATGCTGGTGCTCCCACTTCACACCTAGCTCGGCTTCATGCTGTGTAAATCAAGGCTTTTAGGATCATTGGTATCTCCCGCGATGAAGCTGAGTCTTTGAGTCTCTCACTCTCTCACTGCAGGCAGGTCGGTGGTCTTTCTGTCTTCAACCGCCTGCTCTCTGGCCATGCCCCTCCTGCTCTGTCTGTGATCTGTCCCCCCAAATATTTCTGCAGGGTGCTCATGGTCTGCCAGCAACCCCCTTTTGGTGACACTGCCAAATCAAGAATCACTGCTCACCTTCACTCTTTCATTCCTCTTTTTTCCCGCCTCTCTCACAAACTCTCACACTCTCTTCAATCCCATTCTTCAAAACAGCTGTTCACCACCATCTCATGTCTTTCTCCATCCAATTCCATGATCTTTTCTACCCCTATTAATCCACCCCAAACCCACCCCCTTCAAATTTCCCGCTTTCCTTCCTAAAAGTTCCTGTAGTGTTCATCTTGTTTACTCCGTGAACCCAGCCCCATCCCTTTCACAGATCTCCTCATGTCTCTGTTCCCTGTTTTGTGCTTTCCTCTCCTGCCCCTCTCGTCTCCTGCTCCCTTTCTTATATGTTATGTGTTCACTCTTATACGAGCCTTGACAATGTTTGCAAAAGTAAAAATAAATAAAAAATCCCTCTTTGGCTCTTCTCTCAAATCTTTGTGAATTAAAAAATTGCTACCCTCACAAGTCCGATCTTTTTTGTAAAACTTTAAGCCACAGAACAAGCACAGTGTTTTAAAGTCTCATAATTCGAGGTAGTCTTTGAATTGTTGACGACAATGCAACTTCTGGTTTGACAGGCTACTGCAAAACCATTAAATTTGTTGTTGACGTTAATGACGAGTAGCAGTTATTAGTTATTATTATATCAGGTTATGGCTCGATTAATTCAAGTTCGTTATTGTCTTTGACTTGTATCAACGATTCCATTCGATCAAACTGAATGCATGTTCCAGCATCATTCCTTATTTTGAGAACAACAAGGAATGATTTAAGTTCTTGGATCGAGCTGCTTCTCAGTTTCTGTTCATCCTTCTTTTGGCAGATGATGCACTTTCCTTGGTCTTCAGTAATCTTCCACCTCTTTGGTTTCAATGAGTTGAGTGGGCTGGAGTCCATGGCTGCTGAATTATATTACTCATTTACCTTGGAAGCGAAAGAGTAAAATATGTATTATAATTCTATCAGTTATGAACCCTAATCAATATATTTTGGAGATCCAGATCCTACCCGATTTGTGACCTTCATACATAAAGTACTGCTACCATTAGCAATTCCAAAAAGCATTTCACCATTGTGCACGAGACTATAGTGACAACTAGGTTATAAGTCAGTTGTCAGACAGTCATCTATGCTAAGATGAAAAATGAAAATGGTACACCTTTACAAAAATACCGTTTTGCCATTTGTGGCATCATAATGACATGCAAGTTAACCAAATAGTAATTCGGAATGAAAGAATTGGTTAGAGTTATCACAACACTTTTATTCAGTGCAAGAATTGGGTTGTTAGCGTATTCAACACCAAAGTTATAGAAATTTGAACAATGGAAGGTGGTTGCTCCGCAACCAAAATCACTATTAATGTTACCATGAAAACTAAGGCTTAATCAATATTTTCCAGACCCTACACCCCATACAATGTCCATTTTTGATAATCTAGATATATTTGGACTAAATGACCCGATAATGAGCTGCAATGATGCATCAGAAAATGAACAGCGATTCTATAAATTTGTGAAATGTTTATAAAAGACTATTTTTGCATGTTTATGATGTCATAATTGCATGCAAATTAGCTCTGCAATAGCAATAAATGACATCTTTGTAGAGAGGATGGTCAGATCTTTCATTTAATTCCAGAATTGTATTTCTCGCTTCTACAATAAGAAAGTTATATGAGTTAGAACAAAATTAGTCATTTTTGGTGGTTACAATGGAAATGGTTCTGTAAAAAATAATTGCAACATTTTCAGACCCTACATACACCGTGGTGATGACCCCCCATCGACCACCCTAACAGCCGGTGCCATTGGAATTTTTCTACTCGATCATTTGTGCAAGGGTGCTGAATTCAGATGAGGCTGTTAGGCTACATTCTAATGGAATATGGACTCGATAAGTGTGCCAATTGCACATTTCTACAAGAAAAACCAACAAAAACACAAACAACATAAAAATTGACCTTGAAACAACAATACAGCAGTTAGAAAATGAAGCATCATTCAAGTACCTTGGAGTAGAAAAGGGCCACCAATTATGTCGCAAAAAATGCGCAAAACAATCGCCAAATAATACGGACGTAGAACAAAACAGATCCTGAAAACATCTCTCCCCAAGAAACAAAATCAAAGCCATAAACCAACTCGCAGTACCAGTGTTCCAATACAGCTGTGGTATAATAAACTGGCCCAAATCAGAAATCACTTAGTTAGACATCAAAACTCCTTATGGACTCCATACCATCCACAAAAATCAAGAGAATGTATCCCGAGAATGTACCTGCCGAAGCCGGAGGGAGGGAGCGGCCTGATGGAACTCAACCAGATGAACAGAGCGACGAGTGTAGGACGAGCTGAGTATGTGAAACGTTTAAGACTATTGGATTCAATTTGTAAACAAACATGAACACAACAAACCTGAAAAAGTATCCCCAATTAATCTTGCATGAAATTTCCAAAAACAGGTGTGATTAGAAGATACCGCACAGGAAAATAAAACAGCAACAATTACAGCCCCGACAATTGCAAAAAAAGACAAAAGAAATGTGTCAAAATAAATATCAACAAATATACACCAACAACTGGTAGAGTGATTAAAAAGGCAGGAAAATACAAGAAAGAATTGGACCAAGTTGGGTTCGACAAAGAAGGCTCATTGGAATGGCTAAGAAGAGGTCAGCTCAACTGGGACGGAACGAATAATGATAAATACCTAAGATCAAGGACACTGCACCAATCGATATAAAAAGATGGCAGGACTGAACCAGACGATCAAGTATCGGTTCTGCAACACGGAATTAGAAAGTACGAGTCACCTGCTTTCGGAATGCAAAAAACTATGATCAGAACACCTTTATCCACAACGGCACAAGTATGAAAAGTGATTCATTGGCATATCTACAAAAAAATTCAACATCCCAGTTCCAGAAAACTCATGGACACACAAATCAAGGGCAATCATTGAAAATATGGACGTCATACTCACGTACGTCCTGATCATCCCATCGAACGTGAAAATAAAAAAACAACGTCTTGTGACCGGGCATCAATCTCAAGAACAAAAACGAAAAGAGAGACAGCATTGCTGATCGAGATATCAGTACCCAACGATTTTGGCTTAAATACAGTAATCAAGAAAATGACCAAACACCAGGACCTCAAAAATGAGATCAAGAGATCTTGGAAGCTGAATCGTGTTGAAATTGCATCAGTGAAAATTGGAGCAACAGGAATAATAAAGAAGAACATCAATGAGATTTTGAAAAGCATCCCCAGGAAAATTACCACAAACAAACGACAATTGGTGACAGTCCAGGGTTCGGTGACTATCCTGAAAAGAACCCGTGAAACAAAACTCTGAGAACAACAAAGATGAACAGCTTCGTCCATGAACTATGATCCCTTATCAAAGTGAAGGTTGATACTTTGAGTCCTGGGAGAGCTTCGTTCCACCTTCTGAAACCCAAATTATGGAGATAACAATCAATGAAACACACATACACACACAAACACACGCGCACACACACACACACACACACACACACACACGTGCACACACACACACACACACACACACACACACACACACACACTTGGCTGATATTTTTTGGGGAATCAGCAGGTTGGAATCGGTGTGATTATCAACTTCAGTACTTACCGCATACAACACAGAAACATTGAGTATCTTTCACTAAAAAAACAACGTTACATTTATGTAGATGTTTCAGGGATATGTTCCAAACTTTATTCTTTATAAATAGCTGGGTGTGGAAGGGTGGAAAAAAATTTGGCTCAGTAATTTAGAAAATGTTAATACAGCAAATGGCTTGGAAATTGGGTGCTATTTCTGAGTACCACTCACTCAGGGTGACGGAGCATGAACCACTCGCTCAGGGTGACTCAGCACAAACCACTCACTCAGGGTGATGCAGCACAAACCACTCGCTCAGGGTGATGCAGCACGAACCAATCGCTCAGGGTGATGCAGCATGAACCACTCGCTCAGGGTGATGCAGCATAAACCACTTGCTCAGGGTGATGCAGCACAAACCACTCGCTCAGGGTGACGGAGCATGAACCACTCGCTCAGGGTGACTCAGCACAAACCACTCGCTCAGGGTGATGCAGCACAAACCACTCGCCCAGGATGATGCAGCACGAACCACTCACTCAGAGTGATGCAGCATGAACCACTTGCTCAGGGTGATGCAGCACAAACCACTCGCTCAGGGTGATGCAGCACGAACCACTCGCTCAGGATGATGCAGCATAAACCACTCGCTCAGGGTGATGCAGCACGAACCACTCGCTCAGGGTGATGCAGCATGAACCACTCAATCAGGGTAATGCAGCACGAACCACTCGCTCAGGGTGATGCAGCACGAACCACTCACTCAGGGTGATGCAGCACAAACCACTCGCTCAGGGTGATGCAGCACGAACCAATCGCTCAGGGTGATGCAGCATGAACCACTCGCTCAGGGTGATGCAGCATAAACCACTTGCTCAGGGTGATGCAGCACAAACCACTCGCTCAGGGTGACGGAGCATGAACCACTCGCTCAGGGTGACTCAGCACAAACCACTCGCTCAGGGTGATGCAGCACAAACCACTTGCCCAGGATGATGCAGCACAAACCACTCACTCAGAGTGATGCAGCATGAACCACTTGCTCAGGGTGATGCAGCATGAACCACTCGCTCAGGGTGATGCAGCACGAACCACTTGCCCAGGGTGATGCAGCACAAACCACTTGCTCAGGGTGATGCAGCACGAACCACTCGCTCAGGGTGATGCAGCACGAACCACTCAATCAGGGTAATGCAGCATGAACCACTCGCTCAGGGTGATGCAGCACGAACCACTCGCTCAGGGTGATGCAGCACGAACCACTCGCTCAGGGTGATGCAGCACGAACCACTTGCTCAGGGTGATGCAGCACGAACCACTCACTCAGTGAGATGCAGCATGAACCACTCACTCAGGTTGACGTTGCATGAACCACTCGCTCAGGGTGACAAAGCATGAACCACTGTCTCAGGATGACGGAGCACAAACCACTCACTCAGGGTGACGAAGCATGAACCACTCGCTCAGGGTGACAAAGCATGAACCACTGTCTCAGGATGATGGAGCACAAACCACTCACTCAGGGTGACGGAGCATGACCAAGGCACGCTCACACGTTTTGGGTTGTTTTATTGGACGCATGATGACTTTTGCCTTGGTAAGCCGAGACCGGATTTCTTTCCCCTTGAACGATTTGCTGGGTACCCATGTCTAGTGTTTAATTGTTAAGTAAGGCATAGTGATAAGCATCTGCTCTTTGTCAATTTATCTATCATTGCTTGGTGAATTCTTTACTTGTTTGAGATTATTTGGATGGATATGAAGTCATCCATTTATACCACAAGGAAATAAAAAGCTCTTCAGTTTATTTATTTTTCTTAATAACATATTCCTTGTTGACGTTTCAACCTGTCCATGCTCATTCTTTCCTTCCGTTGATCTAGCATTGTCTGAACCTAGATATATTGGGAGGTAATCACCAAACCAATTACCCTATCACAGTCGGCCTGCACCAGCAGTAAACACTCGGCGGCCTTACTCAAGATTTAATCAAGATAAGATTGGTGCATCGCCGAGGGGACGTTCCCTGGTCAGGAGGCCATGCGACCTCTAGTTAAATGGCAAATTAGACAGTGGACACTGGAACTTGTGGTTAACTGATTGGCATTCGTGGTTGTTAGGGAACCCACCGTACCACGAAGTTAGTTGTAAGCCATGGCCCCAGGTCTGGTTCTTCTAAGGAGGAATGAGGATTAACCCCCTCTTCATACATTCGGTACCCATGGCCATGTATTGACTGTTTTTGATGTTTGCACATGCTATATGCTTGAGACCTCAATATATATATATATATATATATATATATATATATATATATATATATATATATATATATATATATATATATATATATATATATATATATAACCGGGCGTAGTGGCGTGCGCCTGTAATCCTGCTACTCGGAGGCTTGAGTTGGAGGATCGCTTGAGGATGGGTGCTATGCACTGGGCCGCGCTATGAGAGGGTGTCGAGCAGCCCGGAATCATGGCGTAACCCAATCCTTATCCCTGTGTCATAAGAGGCGACCAGGGTTGCGTCAGGAAGGGCATCCAGAGTAAAACGTGTGCCGAATCAGTATGCGGATCATAACGGATGATCCGCTGTGGCGACCCCTAAAGAGAGCAGCCGAAAGACGAACAACAACAACAACAACAACAATATATATATATATATATATATATATATATATATATATATATATATATATATATATGTATATACATATACATGTACATATACATATATATATATATATATATATATATATATATATATATATATGTGTGTGTGTGTGTGTGTGTGTGTGTGTGTGTGTGTGTGTGTGTGTGTGTGTGTGTGTGTGTGTGTGTGTGTGTATATGTGTGTGTGTGTGTGTGTGTGTGTGTGTGTGTGTATGTGTGTGTATATATATAACTGCCAAGGACATAGTGGATAGAAAACAGATCGTTGGGGGATAACGTCCCAGCTCGGCAAGGATAACGTCCCAGCTGGACCAATGAAGGAAAAGACGAAAATGAGCTGGGAACATTTCTATACAAGCATTTATTTACAATTAGTGAGGAAACAGATGTGGCACAGTGAATGGGGTTTATTATTATGTACAACAGGGATAGCAAGGAATTTGTGGGGTGCGACAAAAGGCAAACAATTTACAAAAGTAGGCACAGAGCAGACTTGTCCCACTATATCTTCTACGATCTTAACCTAGGCTACGACATGCGCCATCACATAAACATACACACAAACCCGATGAAGATTAGTTAGCCAGAAGGAAGGAGAGCAGATGACAACTCACGGCCTCTCAATACCTGGCGTGGTCGGCTGACTGCACAACCCTGTATGCTTTGGGGGACGCTCCGCTTGAGCGATCCCACCTTAAGAGTCGGCGCATTATCTCTTGCTTGATCACTTTTCCCAGGATCGTGGAATTGTGTGCTCCGCACGGATCCAGAAGAACATCTGTCACAGACCAACCCCGAGTGCAGATGCAGCAGCAGGCAGACAATGAGGTGCAGTTAAGAGAGGGCGGAGCAGAGATGCGGAGGCGTGGGCGCCAGAAACAGGCAGAGACAGTGTGAGGCAGGCAGGTGAGAGGGAAAAGAGAGAGAGAGAGAGAGAGAGAGAGAGAGAGAGAGAGAGAGAGAGAGAGAGAGAGAGAGAGAGAGAGAGAGAGAGAGAGAGAGGAGAGAGAGAGAAAGAGAGAGCGGATGGCTTCATGATCTGCCTTTTATAAGCCCCGGGCAAAGGGTGGGGCGACAACCTGAAGTGACACGCCATCATCCGAGTCATGCCCTTCCATTGGATCCTGGCCCCATCCTGCCAGGCTCCTGGGGCCGGAAGTGGCCTCATTTGCACATTCAGCACGGTATGGCCCGGAGCACTGCACCAAACTCCCAGGCCGTGTTTTGGTGACTGGACCAGGGTCATGTCGGTCCTGCATGCCTGTTCATGGCACCCCTGGCATGGTGCGTTGGGTGCTGTTAACATACTTGGCCTGTTCCCGCGCAATGCGGTCCAAGTGGCCTGGGCCACACAGCATGCTCATTTGGCGGCAAATTGCATCGATGCGCAGGTGCATGGACGCGCATGGTGATTTTTCCTGTGTGCAGGAGATGTTGGTGGTCGGGGTGGTGAGCTTCTGGTGAGTGAAGATGGAGCAAGGTGAGACACCGTTGTAAATCAGCGCACAGATTTGAATGAAAGGGTACGCCATGCACGTCCTGTGCAGTGTTGGTGGAGAGTCTCTCATAGGGTGGCTGCCTGGATGTGGTGCCTGCTTCGATTTGTATCATGGATAAAAGGAAAGGGTTGGAATGAAAATCAGGATTGAATGGAAGATAGATATATAATTAGACCTAGCTATTAGACCCATGCAACACACTTTGTGCCGTTAACCCATTAGACATGTGGGGAAGGTCTGACTGCACAAAGACTAACGAGATAACTGCCTGCGGATCACTGTATGTTGAGTGCCATTGCCTTGGAGGCATGCAGTTTTGCAGAACCACAACAATATATATCATCCTAAAAATATAAATCTTTTAACTGAAAAATATTTCAACTTTTGTCGCACTTGGACTGAGGTGAGTTTGTATAACTTTTTGAATGCTACTAATAGGTGTGTTGTACTTCACTCTCTACTGCATATGTATTTCTGTATGAAACCTGATTGCCATTTTGCACTGTGCCAGTAGAAATTAAAGGACTTTTACAAAACTCTCACTCCTCCACAAATCAACACACCATGATTCAAAATGTAAAATGCTCACTTGGTGCATTTTTTTCCTATTAATAACGATCAAGCATACAGCTTATACTCCATTCTTCCATGAATGCAATCCAAGTCGACTGATATCTATTTAAGCCAATTAATTACTCAATTGGCATGCTTACAGCAAAGCTCTACTACTCTGGAAGTCCTCACACCAGTTCCCCAGACCCTTACACGATCATTATATAGAAAACAAACAGGACACCAACTGCTCATGAAAATGTTTAACCTTTTTGAAACCATGAACACCCGTTCCCACATTTATTTCTCCTGCACTCCACATGTTCCCCTCTCGCTTTCCATTTCCAAAGCACATAATACTTAAAATGATTCTCTTTGTGATATTACTTGTTGGTACTACTGCCCTGTGTCAGCAAAGCATTTCTTTCTTCAAAATGAGGTCTGTTCAGGCTGCTGCATTTGCAGCCTATCCATGGTTTAACTCCACCAGCTGTCTCAGTATGTTTTGACCATCTCTTAATGCCTGTGTTTTATCATTCGTCACCATTTCGCATTACTATTGTCTGGATGCATTGAAACAAGAAGGAAAAAAAAAAATCTCAAAACAAAAAATGTTTAATTCTTTACCAAAAAAAAAAGAAAGGGTTTATTTCATTTGCCTGTCATATCTTTGAAGCTGGACTGGGTTCCAGCTCGCTGTCTTATGGGAGCAATGCGTTAACTTTCCTGTGCAGTTTTCTGTTAATTATTATGAATGTATAATGGGCTAACAGGATGGCCAAGAGGTACGCACACTCACCTCTAGACTGTGTAGCCTTGGTTCTATTCTCAACCCCCCGATAAGCTGTCACCCTGGTGTTTCACAGGCAAGGTGAGTAATCAATATGTGTCGTTGAACTAGCATCCCATCTGCCGGCATTAGTAGGTGGACATTAAAGATTCCATGGTGTCCTTTGTGAAAAGTAGGAGAGCTATCACCATGGCCAAATTCTAAATTCCTGCCCTAACTACTAAGTCGAGTGTCAGATCTGGCCACCAACTTCGTGAAATACTTGGGCCAAAAACTTCCACTGGCCAACCCCACACAAACCTGGGAATAATTGTGGCCATTAAAGAAGAAACATATTGTGACTGTCTGATAATAATATCAGGCATGACTTCTGTTATGCAGTGGTGCCAATATGCATTAAATACAAATCCCTCTCCCAAACTCCCTCCAAAATCACCCTCCACCCCAATGACACTCCTCGTGGAGCCCCTTGTATGGCCAGCAAGTTTGTCTGGCCAAAAATGTTCCATTCTCAAGATATAAAGGAACGTATATACAGACAAACATTAAAATGGAGTGTGTTAGGTCTCCGATGCAAGACCAGCTTTGTCTGATGCAAGACCGAATAGAGAACATGCTACACATGGGCCAACAAATGCAGTGGAAAGTTCGTAGAGGGGGTAGAACATGACTTGCAGGCCAAATAACTGAGACAGAGAGGATTTTTGCTTATGATCTATTTACAATCACCACCTCAAGAGCCGACAAGGAACAGGTGATGGAGATGCTTTTGAGAGTGACATGTCAGTGGTAACCGACAGTGATTCTACCAATGACAAAGGTGTTGTTGTCTGTGAAAGGACTGGGAGAGGATGATGTGGCACTTATACATATGGACAACATAACCATTGAGGTGCTCACTAAGTTTAAGCAACACGTAGCAAGGATATCCATGAATGGGGGTGTGGAGAGAGTGATTCACCTGACGATTGGTTGTGCTTCAAAAGTTTTCCAGGCACTATATAAGCCTGTGCCAACACCGGTAACCGCCTCTCCTTCCTTCAGAGTGAATATCTAACCAAATCATATTCAGATTTTGTCACAGTATCAGCTTTAATCACCACATTTTAGGATGACGACACAACAAGGGCCACAAGATGGGCGAGAGAGGAAAAATGGTAGGAAGGCTAATGTGCATAGTCTGCACATGCCTATGTCACTTCCCTAACAGCAATAAAAACACTCACATAATCGCACAGCACTCGGTAAAGTACTCTGCCAGACTGAACTACTTATGTTTGTAGCCCACTGATAGGCCGGATACATATCCGGACCTTCACCAAAATCTAATCAAATTGTCCTTTGCACACACCAAACCTGTCCACAAAGTTTTATCCGAATCCGTCCATTACGGTTTGAGATATCCTGCTCATAGACAAACTGGCAAACAGGGGTGAAGACATAACCTCCGTCCATCTGCATTGAGAATAGGGACCTTGCTGTGATCACCAAATGGTTAGTCTATGTCTTTGTAGTGTTAAGGCTGCTTCTCTATGGACCAGAGGAGCAGAACCAGCAAGAAGCTTAATCTTGCCACATGTGTGATACCTCCTGGGCATCACCAGAGTGCAATAGATAAAGGAGCAGATAAGAAAACAGCAAGTGAGGAAAAGTTCACTATTCTTTGGAGGGAATCCTTCTGAAACGCAGGTTGATATGGTTACATCACATGGTGAGGATGAGTGATGACAGGATTCCCAAGCAAGTCCTTTTTGGATGGGCACCACAAACACACCTTACCCTCAGTCCATGGTTGAGGTTGAGAGTCAGGTCGAGGCGATACGTGAAAAGCTTCCAGATAGATCAAGAGAGAGAGGACTGCGTTGAACAGAGTGTAGGAAGGAGGAGGGGCCAGAAATCTTCATCATCATTCAGGATAGAGGTGAGATGAAATGTACCATCAGATACTAGTCATGCACGACACACTGTGTGTGTGTGTGTGTGTGTGTGTGTGTGTGTGTGTGTGTGTGTGTGTGTGTGTGTGTGTGTGTGTGTGTGTGTGTGTGTGTGTGTGTGTGTGTGTGTGTGTGTGTGTGTGTGTGTGTGTGTGTGTGTGTGTGTGTGTATGTGTGCAAATTGCTGTGTGCACTGCTATCTCCACAAATGGGTGGGTTTCAGGAGATGGAACGGAGACCGACCAGCTATCAAAGTATCCACCTCTATTGTCCTCATGTGCGATGAATATTGTTAATATTGGATAATATATTTTTAATAATGAGCTTGCATTGCTGGATTGACTGTTTGAACACAGCGAAGGTTGTGGATCTACTCATGTCGACTAATGGCTGAGGTTGTGGACCCTTGTTTGGAGAGGTACTGAGCTGAAAGGGTCAAAACCTCGAGGAAGAATGGAGCCCAGCTTATGATCAGGGCAGTCTGGAAATAGGTCAATTTACGAGGAGATACTAGAGTGTTACTTTAGCTGTACAACTATTTTATAATTTATGATTAAAATAAAGTTAGCTATCAAGAGTTGTAGAAGGAGTATCATTTATCATGTCCATTAGATCTTAATGTCATGTTTTAGGAATAGCTGTTTCTGTTCAATAGAATATTATAATAAATGTTGTGACATTTTATCTATGAAAAGTGTGTGTGTGTGTGTGTGTGTGTGTGTGTGTGTGTGTGTGTGTGTGTGTGTGTGTGTGTGTGTGTGTGTGTGTGTGTGTGTGTGTGTGTGTGTGTGTATGTGTCCACTGCCAACAAATTAAGGTCCATCGGGATGGTATGTTGGCTTATCCCTAGTCATTACTTGAAACTATTTTTTCGATTTAAAATCAGAGTGAATAAGTTGGGCAAAATTGTGAAAGCTTTGGGAAATTTGTGTCAGCACAATCATAAATGATTTATAGCAAGCTTAAGCAGTGATATTAT